>NW_022681470.1:139265950-139450950 GCF_009764315.1 Trachypithecus francoisi | reverse complement strand
CTTGTGTATTGTTCACTTTGACGATCAGTCATTTGGTCCGTTGATCAATAATCCTTCGATCTTGTCTCCAATTAAACCGAGGCTTTCACCCATTTTCCTGGCTGATGTGGCTTCATTCCCCACATTGTTTATTGAGGTGTCTCCCCGCTGCATCGTCTGCTTGGGTTGGGGAGGGAGTTTCTGTCCCTACTTGTTCCCCAGCAGATGGAATTGTGAAGTAGAGCTCAGACAGAGACATTCCCCAGACTGAGTCAGGTTATAAAATGGAAATTCAAGCCATGCAGTGGTTATTTTGTTTTGTTTTTGAGATGGAGCTTCGCTCTTGTTGCCCAGGATGGAGTGCAATGGCGCGATCTCGGCTCACTGCAACCTCCGCCTCTCAGGTTCAAGCGATTCTCCTCCCTCAGCCTCCTGAGTAGCTGGGATTACAGGCGCCCGCCACCATGCCTGGCTAGTTCTTTGTATTTTTAGTAGAGACGGGGTTTCACAGCCAGGCGCGGTGGCTCACGCCTGTAATCCCAGCTCTTAGGGAGGCAGAGGCGGGAGGATAGCTTGAGCCCAGGAGTTCGAGACCTGCCTGGGTAATATAGTGAGACCCCGTTCTCCACAAAAAGGGAAAAAAAAAAAAAAGACGGGGTTTCACTATATTGGCCAGGCTGGTCTCAAACTCCTGACCTCGTGATCCATCCGCCTCGGCCTCCCAAAATGCTGGTATTACAGGCGTGAGCCACCAGCCACATCTTTTCCCTTTTAAAAACTGCATGGGGCTGGGTGCAGTGGCTCACGTACTTGAATGCTGTTAATTCCACTCACGGAGACTAATTTTCCCACATTTATTAGACTTTTTTTTTTTTGGTGGCAGAGTGAGACTCTGTCACCCAGCCTATAGTGCAGTGGTATGACGTGATCATACCTCACTGCAGCCTCAACCTCCTGGACTCAGTCATCTTCCTTCCTCAGCCTCCCATGTAGCTGGGACCACAGGCGGGTGCCACCATGCCCGGCTAATTTATTTTTTATTTTGTAGAGACAGGGTCTTGCTTTGTTGCCCAGGCTGGTCTCAAACTCCTGGGCTCAAGCAATCCGCCTACCTCGGCCTCCCAAAGTGCTAGGATTACAGGCGTGAGCCACCACACCCAGCCCTATTAGGCTAATTAACAAGCCCCTGGTTTTACCAATAGAAGGTTTCTGATATTATACTAATGAGCAAAACTTCTGAATGTAAAGATATGGATAGTGGAAATGTTTGTGATTTGGACATTCGTTAGAATACTGGCTGCCTCGGCTGGGCACGGTGGCTCACTCCTGTAATCCCAGCACTTTGGGAGACCGAGGCAGGTGGATCACCTGAGGTCAGGAGTTCAAGACCAGCCTGATTAACATGGTGAAACCCCCGGTCTCTACTAAAAATACAAAAATTAGCTGAGCGTGGTGGCACGTGCCTGTAGTCCCAGCTACTTGGGAAGCTGAGACAGGACAATTGCTTGAACCTGGGAGCTGGAGGTTGCAGTGAGACCAGATCACACCACTGCATGTCAGCCTGGGTGACAGATCGAGACTCTGTCTCAAAAAAGAATACTGGCTGCCTCTGGGGTTTAATAAACCAGGATACACATGAAAACACACAGTGCGGCCGGGCGCGGTGGCTCAAGCCTGTAATCCCAGCACTTTGGGAGGCCGAGATGGGCGAATCACGAGGTCAGGAGATCGAGACCATCCTGGCTAACACAGTGAAACGCCGTCTCTACTAAAAATACAAAAAACTAGCCGGGCGAGGCGGCGGGCGCCTGTAGTCCCAGCTACTCGGGAGGCTGAGGCAGGAGAATGGCGTGAACCCGGGAGGCGGAGCTTGCAGTGAGCTGAGATCCAGCCACTGCACTCCAGCCCGGGCGACAGAGCAAGACTCCATCTCAAAAAAAAAAAAAAAAAAAGAAAGAAAACACACAGTGCTTGAGTAGGTAGACACAAGGGGACACTAGACATATGTTTTTATATCATGCATGTTCTGAAACAAATGAGAGCATCTTGCCTGGGTCCAAGGAAAAGTCCACCTGCCTACTCTGCCTTTTATTTCTAGTCCGGGGACTCTGAGATATTTTTCTTTTTTCTTTTTTTTTTTTGGTAGAGATGGGGTCTCCCTATGCTGACCAGGCTGGTCATGAACTCCTGGGCTCGAGAGGGACTCTGGTTGGTGACCTTGTGTGTGATCTCTCTGAGCTTCAGTTGTTTCTTCTACTAAATGGGGATGTATTAGCTGGGTGTAGTGGTATGCACCTATAGTCCCAGCTACTCTGGAGGCTGAGGCAAGAGGATCACTTGAGCCCAGGAGGTCGAGGCTGCAGTGAACTGTGACTGAGCCACTGCACTCTAGCCTGGGTGACAGAGTGAGACACTACCTCAAAAAATAAATAAATAAATAAATAAATAAATAAAATGGGGCCAGGTGTGGTGGCTCACACCTGTAATCCCAGCACTTTGGGAGGCTGAGGTAGGCGGATCACCTGAGGTCAGGAGTTAAGAGACCAGCCTGGCCAACTTGGCGAAATCTCATCTCTACTAAAAATAAAAAAATTAGCCAGGCTGCTGGTGGGGATCTATAACTCCAGCGACTGGGGAGGCTGAGGCAGGAGAATCACTTGAACCCGGGAGGCAGGGGTTGCAGAGAGCTGAGATCGCAACATTGCACTCTAGCCTGGGCAACATGAGTGAAACTCTGTCTCAAAAAAAAAGAATTAATTATTTAAATAAAATGGGATAACAACAGTTCCAGAGTTAAAGAGTTGCTCTATAGTACGGTTTGTCCAGTAAAAGTTCCTTTTTTTTTTTTTCGAGACGGAGTCTCGCTCTGTCGCCCGGGCTGGAGTGCAGTGGCCGGATCTCAGCTCAGCTTACTGCAAGCTCCGCCTCCCGGGTTTACGCCATTCTCCTGCCTCAGCCTCCCAAGTAGGGAGGGACTACAGGCGCCCGCCACCTCGCCCGGCTAGTTTTTTTTTTTTTTATTTTTTAGTAGAGACGGGGTTTCACCGTGTTAGCCAGGATGGTCTCGATCTCCTGACCTCGTGATCCGCCCGTCTCGGCCTCCCAAAGTGCTGGGATTACAGGCTTGAGCCACCGCGCCCGGCCTAAAACTTTCTTTAAAAAAAAAAAAAAAAAAAAAGTGTAGAGGTGGGGTCTCACCATGTTACATGCCCAAGCCGATCTCCTGGAAGTCCTGGGCTCAAGCAGTCCTCCTGCCTCAGCCTCCCAAAGTGCTAGGATTACAGGTGTAAGGCCACTATTCCCAGCCTCGTACAATTTTCTGTGGTAATGGGAATATTCTGTACCTGTGCTATCCAACAAGTTAGCTACTAGTCACATGTGGCTATTGCACCCTTGAAATGTGGCCAGTTTTAATTTCCCACCACAGTGGTGGCCAGGAGCTACTGTATTGGACTTAAGTTCTGAAACTTCAGCCAGAGTTAATGGAAAATATTTCGGCTATACAAAGAGTTGTTTGACAACAGCTGTGAAGATTCGCAGTAGATAGAGCCTAGAAAAGTGGGAGGAGAGAAGCAGAGCTTGAAAACTAGGTAGAAGTTTTCAGGGAATCTGAACTTTGTGCAAGAAGCAAAAAGACACAGACATTTTCCCCAGGGACTTTCAAAGGGAGGCAGAGATGGGGAAAGGGCTTTGGGCCGGGGGTCAGGAGGTGACAGTACCAATCCTGCAGTGGACTGTGGGTGACCCTAGGCGAGATTTCTCCTTCTAGGCCTCAGTTTCCCCAAGTGTAAAAGGGCAGGCCGGGTGTGGTGGCTCACACCTGTAATCCCAACAGGTTGGGAGGCTGAGGCAAGCAGATCGCTTGAGGTCAGGAGTTCAAGACCAGCCTGAGCAACATGGTGAAACCCTGTCTCAACTGAAAATACAAAAGGATTAGCTAGATGTGGTGGTGCATGCCTATAGTACCAGCTACTCAGGAGGCTGAGGCAGGAGAATCGCTTGAACCTGGAAGGGGGAAGTTGCAGTGAGCTGAGATCGAGCCAGTGCACTCCAGCCTGGGCGAAAGAGCAAGACTGTCTCAAAAAAAAAAAAAAAAAAAAAAACCAGGCGCGGTGGCTCATACCTGTAATCCCAGCACTGTGCGAGGCCAAGGCGGGTGGATCGCCTGAGGTCAGGAGTTCAAGACCAGCCTGACCAACATGGTGAAACCCCATCTCTACTAAAAATACAAAAATTAGCTGGGCGTGGCGGCGGGCACCTGTAATCCCAGCTGCTCAGGAGGCTGAAGCAGGAGAATCTCTTGAACCCAGGAGGTGGACGTTGCAATGAGCTGAGATCGTGCCACTGTACTCCAGCCTGGGCAACAGAATGAGACTTTGTCTCAAGAAAATAAATTTTTTTTAAAAAAAGAGGGCAGATGTGATGTCTCGAACACCTCCTGTATTGGGACAGACTGAAAATGTGGGTCAAAAATGGCAGTGATGGCCGGGCATGGTGGCCTACGGCTGTAATCCCAGCACTTTGGGAGACCGAGGCAGGTGGATCACCTGAGGTCAGGAGTTCGAGACCAACCTGGCCAACATGACGAAACCCCGTCTCTACTAAAACTCCAAAACTTATCTGGGCATGGTGGCATGTGCCTATAATCCCAGCTACTCAGGAGGCTGAGGCAAGAAGAATTGCTTGAACCTGGGAGGCAGAGGTTGCAGTGAGTAGAGATTGTGCCATTGCACTCAAGCCTGGGCAACAAGAGTGAAACTCTGTCTCAAAAAAAAAAAAAAAGGCAGTGACATGTGACCCTCAGCTGGCTCTCCGGGGTAGGGAGTTCACTTTTCTTCAAGCAAAGGTGAACAAGGGCAGTGGGGCGCAACAGGGAGGGCATGTAATCTGAAGGAGGCCAGGGGGGCCTGGGGAAGAGGTGAAGTCGGTTCAGTCTCTGAAATTGACATCAAGGCTTGCAGGCTTCCTGGTACTGGTCTTGGGCAAATGGCTCCGCCTCTCCCAGCCTTTAGAGGGCTCTATCCTGTGCTAAACTTTCCATGAAGATTATCTCATTGACTCTCCAGCTGTTCTTGAGATATAGGCTATCATTGGTTCCATTTTGCAGTTGAAGAAACTGAGGGCTGGGATGAGATAGCACAACATGGAGAAAATTCAAGGAAATAAGGCGAGGACCTCGCTTCACCCAGTGCCTGTTCAACAGTGATAGCTGTCCCCATACTTTTACGTTATTTCAGGTGTACGAAATCTTGAGATGTAGGTAGTATTTCTCCCTCTTTAATAGCATAAAAACATGTCAGTGCCGGCCAGGTGTGGTGGCTCACGCCTGTAATCCCAGCACTTTGGGAGGCTGAGGCAGGTGGATCACCTGAGGTCAGGAGTTCGAGACCAGCCTGACCAACAAGGTGAAGCCCAGTCTCTACTAAAAATACAAAAATTAGCCGGGTGTGGTGGCGTACATCTGTAATCCCATCTACTCTGGAGGCTGAGGCAGGAGAGTCTCTTGAACCTGGGAGGTGGAGGTTGCAGTGAGCTGAGATCACACCACTGCACTCCAGCCTGGGCAACAAGAGCGAAACTCCATCTCAAAAAAAAAAAAAAAAAAAGTCAATACAAATCAAAATAAGACATTTTTTTTTTATTTTATTTTGCAAAGCATTTTCACAGCTCATTTCTGTTCGTGGAAGCTAGAACATACAGCTTTCCAGGAATGGTCTGACAATATTTATCAAAAACATAGCCAGCTGGGCGCAGTGGCTCTCGCCTGGAATCTCAGCACTTTTGGAGGCTGAGGTGGGAGGATCATTGGAACCCAGGAATTCAAAACCAGCCTGGGTGACATAGTGAGACATGTCTGTCTCTCTCTCTCTCTCTCCCTCTCTTTCTTTTCTTTCTTTCTCCCTTCCCTTTCCCTTCCCTTCCCCTTTCCTTTCCTCAATTTCCCCCACTGTAAAATCCAAACAACAAATTAGCTGAGCGTGGTGGCGGGCGCCTGTAATCCCAGCTACTTAGGAGGCTGAGGCAGGAGAATTGCCTGAACCCGGGAGGCGGAGGTTGCAGTGAGCCAAGATCATGCCACTGCACTCCAGTTTGGGCGAGAGTGAGACTCCGTCTCAAAAAAAAAAAAAAAAAAAAGTCCAAATAACAATAGCTCAGGTTTACCGAGAGGTTGTTATGTGACAGGCCCTGTTTGTTTTACGTAAATCATCGGGGTAAATGCTCACAACAGCCCTATTAAGTAGGTACTATTATTATAAAAAGGGTCACAGGCATAGGCAGGGAAGGAGGCAGGGCTGGGAGTCGCAGCCCGTGAGCGCCCCCTAGAGTAGGGCTCGGGGAGGGGGGATGGGGGACGGGGGTGCTTCAGCCCAATAGGGACGCGGCGCACGCGCAGAACAGGTGGGAGGCGTGGCGAGAACGAGGGCGAGTTTTTTTTTTCCGACTACGATTGGCTGATGTAACTGTCATCACTTGAAAAGGCAGCCAATGAGAGGCGCGGCCGCCTCGCCCATGGAAGCCGAGGGCTGAGCGAAGCGAGGCGTGCGGAATCAAAGGCTCTAGACCGACAGCGGGCGCCCCGGACCCCAAAGCGGTTAAGGGGGTCCTGCCCTCACAACGTCTTGAGAGTGGCCCCAGCGTCGTTCCTGCTGTCTTCGGCAGACCCCGGCATCGTCCTCCTTTTCCCGAGAATGTCCTGACATCAGTCGCCCGTTCCAAAAGGGGACACTTGGAGTCATACCTTTTTTCTGAGTGACCCTAGAGTCGTCCTCACTTCCTGAGGGGGATCCTGGCGTCATCCGCCCTTCTTGAGGGGACCCTGCTGTCACTCCCCTGTCCTGATGGCCAGCACCGCATTGTCCTTTCTTCCTGCGGGAAACCCAGACTTCATCCGCTTTTCCTGGCGGGGACCCCCATGCCATTATCCCCTCCTGAGGGGACCCCAGAGCCGTCCCCCTTCCTCAAGGCTTCCCAGAGTTATTTCTTCTTCCCTAGAAGGGGCCTGGTGCTGTTCCCCCGTTTCCAGAGTGTTTCCTATCATTGTCCTCACCACACTCAGAAGGGATCTGTCATCCCCTCTTTTTCTGAGATCAGTCCCTTCCTCCTTTCCAGTTTAAGGTCGACCCCTGCAAGGCTTTGGTGACCCCCATAGATAGAAGTACCAAAGACCCCCTGTGTCCCTTGCCCCCAGCTGAGCAGAGGGGAAGGCAAAAGACTCAGCTCACACCGCGAAGATGGGGAGAAACCGAAACTAGCTGTTAAAGGAACCCACTATGTCACATGAGAAATCATTTAGGGCCGGTCGCGGTGGCTCATGCTCGTAATCCCAGAACTTTGGGAGGCCAAGGTGGATTATCATATGAGATGAGAAGTTCGAGACCAGCCTGGCCAACATGGTGAAAACCCGCCTCTACTAAAAAACACAAAAATGAGCCGGGAGTGGGGGTATGCGCCTGTAATCCCAGCTACTTCCAGAGGCCTAGGTAGGAGAACGGCTTGAATCCCGGAGGTGGAGGTTGCAGTGAGCTGAGATCACACCACTGTATTCCAGCCTGGGCAACAGAGTGAGACTCCATCTCAAAAAAAAAGAAAAGAAAAAGAATTTGCCAGTTAACTACAAACTTTTTAAACAACTTTTATATATACTCAGTTAAGGCAGACAAAACAAATCTCTGATTATTTCATTCACTGAGCCAATATTAATTTTATTTATTTATTTATTTATTTTTTGAGAGGGAGTCTGGCTCTGTGGCCCAGGCCGGAGTGCAGTGGCCTGATCTCGGCTCACTCTAAGCTCCACACCATTCTCCCGCCTCAGCCTCCTGCAATATTAATTTTTTGAGACACTTCCACACAGATTTACATTTTAAAAAAATTGTCAGGTGTGGTGGCTCACGCCTGTAATCCCAGCACTTTGGTAGCCTGAGGTGGGTGGATCACCGGAGGTCAGGTGTTCGAGACCAGCCTGGCCAACATGGTGAAACCATGTCTCTACTAAAAATAGAAAAATTAGCCAAGCACGGTGGTGGGTGCCTGTAATTCCAGCTACTTGGGAGACTGAGGCAAGAGAATCACTTGAACCCGGGAGGCAAAGGTTGCAATGAGCCAAGATTGTACCATTGCACTTCACCTGGGGGACAAGAGTAAAACTCCCTCTCAAAAAAAAAAAAAAGAAAGAAAGAAAAGAAAAAAAATTATTGAGGTGATATTAACATAACATGTATCAGCTAATATTTCTTGAGGGGCTTTATGCTAATGATGCACAAAACAAATGTAGACCCTGCTCTCATGGTGCTTATAGCTTAACTGGGAAGTTGAACATTAACATTATAACTACAAAATGAATACCTCATACATTGTTGTGGTATGAGGAATGATGAGGTGGAGGCTAATTTAGACTAAAGGGTCAGGAAGGCTTTGAGGATGTACCATTTAAAAGGAAACTTAGGAGCTGGGCGCGGTGGCTCACGCCTGTAATCCCAGCACTTTGGGAGGCTGAGGCAGGCAGATCACGAGGTCAGGAGTTCAAGACCAGCCTGACCAATATGGTGAAACCCTGCCACTACCAAAAATACAAAAATTAGCCAGACATGGTGGTACATGCCTGTAGTCCCAGCTACTTGGGAGTCTGAGGCAGGAGAATCACTTGAACCCAGGAGGCGGAGGTTGCAGGGAGTCAAGATCACACCACTGCACTCCAGCCTGGGCGACAAAGCGAGATTCTGTCTCAAAAAAAATAAAATAAAATAAAATAAAATAAAAATTGCGCCATAAAATCAGTTACAACCCTGAGCAGTGGATAGGGTGTTGGTGCTCACAGGAGGGCTAGTCCTTTAAATAGGGAACTTCCTCAAAGCATGTGCACTTTAATTTGATTTATAAGAAATATCATTTAGTCCGAAGTTTTAAAGAATGCTCTTTTTTTTTTTTAAACGGAGGTTTGCTTTTGTTGCCCAGGCTGGAGTGCAATGGTGAGATCTCGGCTTACCGCAACCTCCACCTCCTGGGTTCAAGCGATTCTCCTGCCTCAGCCTCCCAAGTAACTGGGATCATAGGCATGTACCACTACGCCCAGCTAATTTTGTATTTTTAGTAGAGATGGGGTTTCTCCATGTTAGTCAGGCTAGTCTAGAACTCCCTAGCTTAGGTGATCCACCCACCTCAGCCTCCCAAATTGCTGGTATTACAGGCGTGAGCCACCCCACCTGGCCCACAGAATGCTACCTTTAAAACTAGGAACAAGCCAGGAGCTCATCCACTCTTATTCCTTTTCTAACTTTCTTTCTCTGGAAATAGTTCCTCTTTCACCCAGAGGCCCACAAGAGGGTGCTGTCTGCCTTTTAGATGGAACTTCCTGACTCTGCCCTGAGGGTATTCATCACTGAGCTATACCTCCCGGGTTCAAGTGATTCTCCTGCCTCAGCCTCCCGAGTAGCTGGGATTACAGGCACACGCCACCATGGCCAGCTAATTTTTGTATTTTTAATAAAGATCGGGTTTTGCTATATTGGCCAAGCTGGTCTCGAACTCCTGACCTCAAGTGATCCACCTGCCTCAGCCTCCCAAAATGCCAGGATTGCAGGCATGAGCCACTCCCCCCAGCCTATTTATTTATTTATTTATTTTAAGACATAGTCTTGCTCTGTCACACAGGCTGGAGTGCAGTGTTGCAATCTTGGCTTACTGCAACCTCTGTCTCCTGGGTTCAAGTGATTCTTCTGCTTCAGCCTCCTGAGTAGCTGGGATTACAAGCATGTGCAACCACACCTGGCTAATTTTTGTATTTTTAGTAGAGATGGGGTTTCACCATGTTGGCCAGGCTTGTCTTGAACTCCTGACCTCAGGTGATTTGCCTGCCTCAATGTCCCAAAGTGCTGGGATTACAGGCTTGAGCCACCGCACCCAGCCTTATTTTATTTTAGAGTCAGGGGTGGCTGGGTGCGGTGGCTCAAGCCTGTAATCCCAGCACTTTGGGAGGCTGAGGCAGGCAGATCATGAGGTCAGGAGATCGAGACCATCCTGGCTAACACGGTGAAACTCTGTCTCTACTAAAAATACAAAACATTAGCCGGGCGTGGTGGCGGGCGCCTGTAGTCCCAGCTACTCAGGAGGCTGAGGCAGGAGAATGGTGTGAACCCAGGAAGTGGAGCTTGCAGTGAGCCGAGATCGCGCCACTGCTGTCCAGCCTGGGCGGCTGAGTGAGACTCTGTCTCAAAAAAAAAAAAAAAAGAGAGAGAGAGTCAGGGGTATCGCTGTGTTGCCCAGGCTAGAGTGCAGTGGTGCAATCATAGCTCAATGCAGCCTCAAACTCCTGGGCTCAAGTGATCTCCTGCCTCAGCCTCCCAAAGAGCTGTGATTACCAGCATGAGCCATTGTATCTGGACAGCCTGTGAATTTTACTGATTTATTATTTTTGTTTTTGAGGCGGAGTCTTACTCTGCTGCCCAGGATAGAGTGCAGTGGTGTGATCTTGGCTCACCACAACCTCTGCCTTTCGAGTTCAAGTGATTCTCGTGCCTCAGCCTCCTGAGTAGCTGGGATTACAGGCATGCGCCACCACCCCCAGATAATTTTTGTATTTTTTGGTAGAGACAAGGTCTCACTACATTGCCCAGACTGGTCTCCCAACTCCTGAACTCAAACTATCTGTGCAGCTCGGCCTCCCAAAGTGTTGGGATTACAGGCAGGAGCCACCGCATCTGGCCCAGCCTATGAATTTTATTTATTTATTTTTTATTATCTTATTTATTTATTTATTTATTTTTTGAGACAGAGTCTCGCTTGGTCGCCCAGGCTAGAGTGCAGTGGCGCGATCTCCGCTCACTGAAAGCTCCGCCTACCAGGTTCACGCCATTCTCCTGCCCCAGCCTCTCGAGTAGCTGGGACTGTAAGTGCCTGCCACTAGGCCCAGCTAATTTTTTTGTGTGTGTTTTTAGTCGAGACTGGGTTTCACCATGTTAGCCAGGATGGTCTTGATCTCCTGATCTCGTGATCCTCCCGTCTCCGCCAAGGTGTGTGTCAAGGTGACACACACCTGTAATCCCAGCACTTTGGGAGGCCGAGTCAGGGGATCCCTTGAGCCCAGGAGGTCAAGACCAACCTGGGCAATATGGCAAAACCTCATTTCTATAAAAAATACAAAAATTAGCTGGGCATAGTGGCACACGTCTGTAGTCCCAGCTACTCAGGAGGCTGAGGTGGGAGGATCACTTGAGCCCAGGAATTCAGCGTTGAAGTGAGCTGCTATCTCTCCACTTCAGCCAGGGCAACAGTGTAAGACTTTGTCTCTGAAATAAAAAAGAAAAGAAAAGAAAAGAAAAATCGAAAGAGAACTATTAAGGAAGTAAAAGAGTGATACATTTGGTTGTGTCTAAATTTACGAGGCCGCACGCGGTGACTCATGCCTATAATCCCAGCACTTTGGGAGGCTGAGGTGGGTGGATCACTTGAGGTCAGAAGTTTGAGACCAGCCTGGACAATATGGTGAAACCCTGTTTCTACTAAAAATACAAAAATTAGCTGGGTGTGGTGGTGCTTGCCTGTAATCCTAGCTATTCGAGAGAGGCTGAGGCAGGAGAATTGCTTGAACCCTGGAGGAGGAGGTTGCAAAGCTCCATATTGAAAAAAAAAAAAAAAAAAGTAGGCCAGGCATGGTGGCTCATGCCTGTAATCCCAGCACTTTGGGAGGCCGAGGCGGGCGGATCACCTGAGGTTGGGAGTTGAGACCAGCCTCACCAACATGGAGAAACTCTGTCTCTACTGAAAATACAAAATTAGCCAGGTGTGGTGGCACATGCCTGTAATCCCAGCTACTCGGGAGGTTGAGGCAGGAGAATCACTTGAACCCAGGAGGCAAAGGTTGCTGTGAGCCGAGATGCTGCTATTGCACTCCTGCCTGCGCAACAAGAGCAAAACTCTGTCTCAAAAGAAAAGAAAAAAAAAAAAGAGCTTGGGGAGCCCTGGGAGATGTGACTAGGAATTAGCTCCTTGTCTTCCAAGGCAGCTGAAACTGAAGGACAACTGTGTGGCTTGCCTATGGGGAGAAAGATGCCCTACATATCAAAATGCGATGGGCAAAGATTACAAACTGGTTTCAAATACCAGCCCTAAGTCAAAGAGGAGTGTGTTTCAGGAGAAGAGCCCTTTCTGGCCCCAGGTTTCAGACCTCCAGCCCAGAGCCGGGGTGAAAGACACTAGTTAGTCTGTTCTTTATTTTCCTTGGAAAATTACAGGGTTACTTATCAACAAAATAACTGTCCATCCGGTGGGGAAGTGCCATCCGGTGGCTTCTATGTACAGGCCCATCCCTGGGAACCACATTTCCAGAGGGGGCCTCCCCCTGAGGCTCCCATTGGCCCCCTCCCAGGTATCCAAGAACAAATCACAAGGTGAGGGCTGCCGGCGTGGCTGGCTGGGTGGGACCCAGGCCTACTACCGGGCCAGAGGGTTTGGGGGCCTCTCTCCTGGAAGCCTGCTCTTTCCACACCCCCTTTCCCAGCCAGGCTGTCTTGGACACTCCTGGGGCTCCGCTGAGAGGCACATGATTCCCGCTTTGGACTTCTTTTTGAGATGTCATTTTAACACGGAGGCATCGCGGCCTCCCTTCCCGGAAGATGGGTTATTTGCAGTGCTGTCCTTTCTTTTAGTCCCGGTTTTGTACAAAAACAACGATACTCCCCATTGGACTGTATTTTTGCCCAAGAAACAAAAGTGCCTCAACAGGTACAGTTCTGCTGGTCGATCTGCTTCCGGCAGGGCTCCATGGTGACAGCCACCCCCACCCCGCTCCGGCCCGATGTCATTCGGGTCACCTCGCTCCAGGTGTCTGTATCTGGGTCGTAACACTCCACACTGTCCAGGAACGTGTGACCATCATAGCCTCCTGCAGGAAGAACAGAAGGGACAGTCACCACCTGTCACACCACATCCAAGAGCAGGGGACAGAGAGGGAGAAGCAGCTGTGAGATGCAAAAGCAGGCCGGGCGCGGTGGCTCACGCCTATAATCCTAGCACTTTGCAGGGCTGAGGCGGGAGGATGGCTTGAGGCCAGGAGTTCGAGGACAGGCTGGGCAACATAGCAAAACTCTAGTCTCTTACTGAAGAAAAAAAAAAAAAAGGCCAGGCGCAGTAGCTCACACCTGTAATCCCAGCACTTTGGGAGACTGAGGTGGGTGGATCACTTGAGTCCAGAAATTTGAGACCAGCCTGGGCAACATGGTGAAACCCCATCTCTACCAAAAGAAACATAACAATTTAGCCAGGTGTGGTGGTGCGCGCCTGTAGTCCCAGCTACTAGGGAGGCTGAGACAGGAGAATCACTGGAACCTGGGAGGCAGAGGTTGCAGTGAGCCAAGATTGCACCATTGCACTCCAGCCTGGGCAACACGAGCAAAACTCTGTCTCAAAAAAGTAAAATAAAAATAAATAAAAACAGCCGGGTGTGGTGGCTCACGCCTGTAATCCCAACACTTTGGGAGGCCGAGGTGGGCGGATCACAAGGTCAGGAGATTGAGACCATCCTGGCTAACATGGTGAAACCCCGTCTCTACTAAAATACAAAAAAAAAAAAAAAAAAAAAAATTAGCGGAGCGTGGTGGCAGGTGCCTATAATCCCAGCTACTCCGGAGGCTGAGCGAGGAGAATGGCATGAACCTGGGAGGCGGAGCTTGCAGTAAGCTGAGAGTGCGCCACTGCACTCCAGCCTGAGCGACAGAGCCAGACTCCGTTTCAAAAATAAATAAATACATAAATAACATTAAGCCGAGTGTGGTGGCTCACGCCTGTAATCCCAGCACTTTGGGAGGCTGACGTGGGCGGATCACCTGAGGTCAGGAGTTCAAGACCAGCCTGACCAGCATGGTGAAACCCCATCTCTACTAAAATACAAAAATTAGCAAGGCATAGTGGTGGGCACCTGTAATCTCAGCTACTTGGGAGGCTGAGGGGGGAGAATCACTTGAAACCAGGAGGCGGAGGTTGCAGTGAGCCGCGATCGCGCCATTGCACTCCAACCTGGCAACAGAGCGAGACTCCTGTCTCAAAAAAAGAAAAAGCCCTGGTGCGGTGGCTCAGGCCTATAATCCCAGCACTTTGGAAGGCTGAGGCGGGTGGATCACGAGGTCAGGAGTTGGAGACCAGCCTGACTAACATGGTGAAACCCCATCTCTACTAAAATACAAAAAATTAGCCAGGTACGGCGGCGGCACGTAGTCCCAGCTACTCAGGAGGCTAAGACAGGAGAATCACTTGAACCCAGGAGGCGGAGGTTGCAGTGCGCTGAGATCATGCCATTGCACCCCAGCCTGGGCAACATTGCGAGACTCCATCTCAAAAAAACAAACATTAGCCGGGTGTGGTGGTGCGTGCGTGTGGTTCCTGCTACTTGGGAAGTTGAGGCAGGAGGATGGCTGGAGTCCAGGCGGTTGAGGCTCCAGCGAGCTGTGATCGCACCACTGCACTCAGCCTGGGCAACAGAGCGAGAGAGACCCTGTTTCTAAGGAAAAAAAAAAAAAAGGAAAGCAAAAAAGCAAAAGCAGCCACAGTCCACAAGAGATGGGGCTAGTCAGGACTCTTCCCCGCCCCCAGGGCCTCACCAAGGACGTAGATTCTCCCCTGGTGGACAGTGATCCCCAGGGCACTCCGCCGGTGCTTCATTGGGGCTACGAAAGTCCATGTCTCTGTTTCCACATCATAGCGCTCCACACTGTTCAGCTGGTCCTGACCATCATAGCCCCCGGCAGCATAGATACAGTTGTGCAGGACGCAGACGCCTAAAGGGCACCGTGCAGAGAAGGTGACTCTGGAGGACTGGCTTTGGGAGCCCCAGCCATCACCTCCTTGAGGGAGACCTTTCCTCTCTCCTCTCCCTTCTCACCCTCAGAAATGAAGCAGGGAGAGAGAGAAGCTTGGACTCTATCAGAATCCAGTGCTTCTGTGGTTACCCCAGGGTGAGGGTTGCAACAGGGGCTCTCTCCCAGGCCTGGCTCAGTTTCACCCCAGGATGGTGGGGGTGTTCCTGGATGCTCCCCTCCCTACCATCCCCACCCACCTGCCCCGCTTCGGATGGTGTTCATTGCTGTGATCATTCGCCATTCGTTCCTCTCTGGGTAGTAACGCTCAGCTGAATTAAGGCGGTTTGTCCCATCAAAGCCCCCCACGGCATAAAGCAGACGATTGAGGACAGCCACGCCCACCCCGATCCTTCGTGTCAGCATTGGGGCCACCAAGTGCCACTCATCCCGCTCTGGCTCATACCTGCAAGGGCGTAAGAAAAATGGGGACAATGGCCATTATAGCTGACCTTCGTGGAATACTTAAGGGCCTGATACCCCTTTTTTCCCTTTTTTTCTCCCTTTAAAGAGACAGGGTCACCAGGTGCAGTGGCTCGTGTCTGCAATCCCAGCACTTTGGGAGGCCGAGGAGGGCGGATCACCTGAGGTCAGGAGTTTAAGACCAGCCTGGCCAATATGGTAAAACCCTGTCTCTATTAAAAACACAAAAATTAGCTGGGTGTGATCTCGGGTGCCTGTAATCCCAGCTACTCGGGACGCTGAGGCGAGATAATCATTTGAACCTGGGAGATGGAGGTTGCAGTGTGCTGAGATCGTGCCACTGTACTCCAGCCTAGGCGATACAGAGAGACTCCGTCTCAAAAAAAAAAAAAAAAAACGAAACAAAACAAAAAAAAGAGACAGGGTCTTGCTCTGTTGTCCAGGCTGGAGTGCAGTGGCACAATCACAGCTCACTGAAGTTTCAAACTTTTTTTTTTTTGAGGTGGAGTGCAATGGTGAGAGCATGGCTCACTGCAACCTCCGCCTCCTGGGTTCAATCAGTTATCCAGCCTCAGCCTCACAAGTAGCTGGGATAACAGGCACCCGCCACCATGCCTGGCTAATTTTTGTATTTTTAGTAGAAATTGGGTTTCTCCATGTTGGCCGGGCTGGTCTCGAACACCTGACCTCAAGTGATCTGCCTGCCTCAGCTTTCCAAAGGGCTGGGATTACAGGCATGAGCCACCACGCCCAGCCTGCAGCTTCAAACTCTTGAGCTCAAGAAACCCTCCTGGCTCAGCCTCCTAAGTAGCTGGGACTACAGGTGCACACCACTGTGCCCACCTCCACTAGAACTCTAGTGCTCGCAGTCATTCTCTAAGGACTAAGGTATCAGCAACTCCATTTTCCAAATGAGGAAACTGGGCATCCTAGCCATCAATTGCTCAAGTTCAAAAACACATCTGATGGCCGGGCACGGTGGCTCACGCCTGTAATCCCAGCACTTT
Source organism: Trachypithecus francoisi (assembly GCF_009764315.1). NCBI lineage: Eukaryota > Metazoa > Chordata > Mammalia > Primates > Cercopithecidae > Trachypithecus > Trachypithecus francoisi. Next base: position 139,434,695 of record NW_022681470.1, on the reverse strand, counting down.
GGGAGGCCGAGGCAGGCGGATCGCGAGGTCAGGAGATGGAGACCATCCTGGCGAACACGGTGAAACCCCGTCTCTACCAAAAATACAAAAAAATTAGCCGGGTGTGTTGGCGGGCGCCTGTAGTCCCAGCTACTCGGGAGGCTGAGGCAGAAGAATGGTGTGAACCCCGGGGGCGGAGCTTGCAGTGAGCGGAGATGGCGCCACTTCATTCCAGCCTGGGCAACAGAGCAAGTCCGTCTCAAAACAACAACAACAACAACAAAACAAAACAAAACAAAACAAAACAAAACCACATCTGATAAACCCCTAGTGGCTCAGCCATATCCCCCACTTCACAGATGACAAGATAACATCTCAGAAAGGAGAAATCACACATTCAGCATCACTCTTTAATGCTCAAATAGTCCTTGAGGTCCAGCACAGTGGCTCACGTCTGTAATCTCAGCACTTTGGGAGGCTGAGGTGGGAGAATCTCTAGAGGTCAGGAGTTTGAGACCAGCCTGGCCAACATGGTGAAACCCCATCTCTACAAAAAAAAAAAAAAATTAGCCAGGCATGGTGGAAGGCACCTATAGTCCCAGCTACTCCGGGGGCTGAGGCAGGAGAATCACTGGGAGGTGAGGTTGCAGTGACCCAAGATGGAACCAGTGCACTCCAGCCTGGGCAGCACAGCAAGAGGGACAGGGTCTTACTCTATGGCCCAGGCTAGTCTCCTGGAGTCAAGCAATTCTCCCACCTCAACTTCCCAAAGTCCTGGATTACAGGTATGGGCCACGGCACGTGCCCAACAATTTCAAACTGATGAAACTTTTTGCAAATCTGCACAAAGGAACCGTATGGGTTTATGAGAGTCCCCTAAGCATTTCCCAGCTCCAGGCACAGAATCCAAGGTCACGGACTAGAGCTCTCCAAGGAGCTTAGCTTCCTCCTGAGGTCTCCACTCCCTTAAGACAGGGAGAGGAAGCAGCCTCAGGAAGAACCCCCGGATCTCAGTGTCTTAGGACTTGCCAGGAGCAGGACCCTCAGAGCCCACACCCAGGACCTGCCACTTACCTCTCTACACTGTTGTGGTGGATGCAGCCGTGGGAGCCGCCGACTGCATAGATGTGCCCATCGATGACCCCCACCCCGATGCGGTTGCGCGGCACGCTCATGGGGGCGCAGGGTGACCACTGATTGGTCATGGGGTTGTAACAGTCCAGGGCGCTGGAGTCGGTGTTGCCGTCGGGGGAGTTGTTCCTGCCGCCCACGGCGTACAACAGCCCGCCCACCACGCAGCCAGCTAGGCCGCTCCGTGGCACCTGCAGGTCCGCCAACCGGAGCCAGGTGCCGTCACTGGGGTTGTAAGCCTCCAGGTAGCTGAGCGACTGTCGGAAGTAGCCGCCCGCGGTGTAGATCAGGCGGCCCACCTTGGGCGCCCGGCAGGGCATCACCTGCGTGGGCTTGTGCAGGGTGAGCTCCTCAAAGATCTTGACCAGGTAGTCCTTGCAGCGGGAGTCGGACTGCAGGATCTCACACTTCTGCAGCTGCATCTGCAGAAAGTTAGGCGTCAACGAGTGGCAGCGCACGGCCCGCAGCAGCGCCTGGACATAGAACCGTCGCTGTTCGCAGTCGTACTTGACCCAGTTGATGCAGGCGTGGAAGACCTCGGACTCGCAGCGCACGTTCAGGTCATCACGGCTGATGAGAGTCACCAGTTGGCAGTGGGATAGGTTGAAGAACTCCTCTTGCTTGGCCACCTGCAGAGGGCGACAGTGGGACGGGCTGACTCCCGAGTGGCCCCCACACCTCACCAAGCAGGACAGGGATGATAAGTAACTCACCACTGCGGCTGACAGTCTCAGCTTCCTCATCTGCTAAATGGGGATTCAAATAATAGGAACCGCATACATTATGATGACTAAATGAGTTAATACTGCCGGGTGCGGTGGCTCACGCCTGTAATGCTAGCACTTTGGGAGGCCGAGGCTGGCGGATCACGAGGTCAGGAGTTGAGAGATCAGCCTGGCCAATATGGTGAAACTCCATCTCTACTAAAAATATAAAAATTACCTGGGTGTCGTGGCACATGGGTGCCTCCCAGCTACTCGGGAGGCTGAAGCAGAAGAATCGCTTGAACCCGGGAGGCGGGAAGTGGAGGTTGCAGTGAGCCGATATTGCACCACTGCACTCCAGCCTGGGCGACAGAGCAAGACTCCGTCTCAAAAAAAAAAAGAAAAAAAAAAAAGGTTAATACTATGCACCAGGTATGTCATTGGGACTCAGGGAAATGGGCAAAGACTCAATAGATCGTGTATCCTGGGTTATCATTTGGTTTTGGTTTTGGTTTGTTTTTTGAGAGGGAGTCTCGCTCTGTCACCCAGGCTGGAGTACAGTGGTGTGATCTAAGCTCACTGCAACCTCCGCCTTCCAGGTTCAAGTGATTCTCCTGCTTCAGCCTCTCAAGTAGTTGGCATTACAGGCGCCCACCACCATGCCCAGTTAATTTTTTATTTTATTTATTTATTTTGATATGGGGTCTTACTCTGTTGCCCAAGCTAGAGTGCAGTGGTGAGATCTTGATTCACTGCAACCTCCACCTCCAGGGTTCAAGTGATTCTCCTGCCTCAGCCTCCCAAGTAGCTGAGATTACAGGGGTGTGCCTCCACAGTGGCTAATTTTTTTGTATTTACTTTTAGTAGAGACGGGGTTTCACTATGTTGGCCAGGCTGGAATTTTTATATTTAGTAGAGATGGGGTTTCTTCACGTTGGCCAGGCTGGTCTTGAACTCTTGACTTTAGGTGATTCATCCATCTCAGCGTCCCTAAGTGCTGGGATTACAGGTGTGAGCCACCGGACCTGGACTGTTTTTGCTTTTGAGACAGGCTCTGTCACCTAGGCTGGAGTGCAGTGGCACGATCATAGCTCACTGCAGCCTTGAACTCCTGGGCTCAAACAATCTTCCCACCTCAGCTTCTTGAGTCGCTGGGGCTACAGGTGTGTGCCACCATGCACAGCCAATTTTCATATTTTATGGTAGAGACGGGGTTTCACCATATTGGTCTGGAACTCCTGACCTCAAGTGGTCCACTCCCCTCGCCTTCCAAAGTGCTGGGATTACAGGCATGAGCCACTGCACCCAGCACTGGTCTTAAAATCTTTTTTTTTTTTTTTCAGATGGAGTCTCGCTCTGTCGCCCAGGCTGGAGTGCAGTGGCACAATCTCTGCTCACCGCAAGCTCCGCCTCCCAGGTTTACGCCATTCTCCTGCCTCAGTCTCCCGAGTAGCTGGGACTACAGGCGCCCGCCACCTCGCCCGGCTAGTTTTTTGTGTTTTTAGTAGAGACGGGGTTTCACTGTGTTAGCCAGGATGGTCTCGATTTCCTGACCTCATGATCCACCTGCCTTGGCCTCCCAAAGTGCTGGGATTACAGGTGTGAGCCGCCGTGCCCGGCCAGTCTTAAACTCTCGAGCTCAAATGATTCTCCTACTTCAGCCTCCTGAGGATTACAGGTGTGCATTATCATACCTGGCTTGGTTTTTGAACTCTAAGAATATGTTACTTATTTTTTCTGAGTTTATTTTTATTTTATTGTGTGTTTTTTTTTTTTTTGACAGAGTCTTGCTCTGTCGCCCAGGCTGAAGTGCAATGGCGCGATCTTGGATCATTGCAACCTCTGCCTCCCAGGTTCAAGCGATTCTCCCACCTCAGCCTCCTGAGTAGCTGCTATTACAGGCACCCGCCATCATGCTCAGCTAATTTTTTTTTTTTTTTGTATTTTTGTAGAGACAGGGTTTCCCTAGGTTGGTCAGGCTGGTCTTGAACTCCTGACCTCAGGTGATCCACCCACCTCGGCCTCCCAAAGTGCTGAGATTACAGGCGTGAGCCACCGTACCCGGCCTCTGAGTTTTTTGTTTGTTTCTTTCTTCTTTCTTTTTTTTTTTTTTTGAGATGGAGTCTCGCTCTGTTGCCTAGACTGGAGTGTAGTGGTGTGATCTTAGCTCACTGCAAGCTCCAACACCTGGGTTCACACCATTCTCCTGCCTCAGCCTCCCGAGTAGCTGGGACTACAGGTGCCTGCCACCACATCCAGCTAATTTTTTGTATTTTTAGTAGAGATGGATTTTTACCATGTTAGGGAGGATGGTCTCGATCTCCTGACCTTGTGATCCACCTGCCTGGGCCGCCCAAAGTGCTGGGATTACAAGTGTAGCCACCATGTCCGGCCTCTTTTTTTTTTTTTTTTTTTTGAGATGGAGTCTCACTCTGTCATCAGACTGGAATACAGTGGCACGATCTCGGCTCACTGCAACCTCTGCCTCCTGGGTTCAGACGATTCTCCTGCCTCAGCCTCCCAAGTAGCTGGGACTACAGGCACGCACCACCACATCTGGCTAATTTTTATATTTTTGGTGGAGACGGGGTGTCTGAGTTCATTTTTTAAGAGACAGGGTCTTGCTCTGTCACCCATGCTGGAGTGCAGAGGTGCCACTGTAACCTTGAATTCCTGGGCTCATGTCATTCTCCTACCTCAGCCTCCCAAAGCTCTGAGATTATATGCACGAGCCACCTCACCCATCTTGTTTTTTAAAATGAAATCATTTTCTAAAATGGCAAATGGACTAAAAAAGGAAAAAATAAGCCATCAGGAGAGAATGTTGTGGAAAAAACAAGTGGCAGGTCTGGGCCAGCACAGTTGTTCCTGCCTGTAATCCCAGCACTTTGGGAGGCCCAGGCAGGCGGATCACCTGAGGTCAGAAGTCCGAGACCAGTCTGGCCAACATGGTGAAACCCTGTCTCTACTAAAAACAAAAAAATTAACCAGGTGTGGTGGCGCACACCTATAATCCCAGTTACTGGGGATGCTGAGGCAGGAGAATCGCTTGAACCCAGGAGGCAGAGATTGTAGTGAGCTGAGATTGTGCCACTGCACTCCAGCTTGGGCAATGGAATGAGACTCCATCTCAGGAAAAAAAAAAAAAAAAAAAGTGGAAGCTCTGAAGAAACCAGCATGAGTTGATGAGTTGGAATTTTGATCCGATCACTTTATAGGTGTGTGACCTGGGCAAATCTCTGAAATGCTCCATGCCTTGGTTTTCCTCCTCTGTAAAATGGGATTATATTAATGGCCACCTCAAAGTAAGGCTACTCCTAGGGTATACAAAGCCCTGGATAAATCTTTCTTGTAGCCAGGTGTGGTGGCTCATGCCTGTAATCCTAGTACTTTGGGAGGCCGTGGTGGGGAGACTACTTGAGCCCAGGAGTTTAAGACCAGCCTGGGCAACATAGTGAGACCTCATGTCTACCAAGAAAAGATACAAAAATTAACCAAGCATGGTAGCTCACACCTGTAGTTCCGGCTACTCAGGAGGCTGAGGTGGAGGGATCACTTGAGTCCAGGAGCTGGAGTTTGTAATAAGCAGAGATCGTGCCACTGAACTCCAGCCTGGGTGACAGAGCCAGACCCTGTCTCCATTTAAAAAAAAAAAAGGGCCAGGTGCGGGGGCTCACACCTGTAATCCCAGCACTTTGGGAAGCCAAGTTGGGCAGATCACTTGAGATCAGGAGTTCCAGACCAGCCTGGCCAACATGGTGAAACCATGTCTCTACTAAAAATACAAAAAGTAGCCAGCATGGTGGTGCACGCCTGTAATCCCAGCTACTTGGGAGGCTGAGGCATGAGAATCTCTTGAACCCAGGAGGTGGAGGCTGGAATGAGCCGAAATCTTGCCACTGCACTCCAGCCTGGGCAATAGAGCCAGATTCAGTCTCAAAAAAAGGCGGGGGTGGTAGGGGCCGGGCGTGGTATCTCGTGCCTGTAATCCCAGCACACTTAAGAAAGCCAAGGCGGGCAGATCACCTGAGCTTAGGGATTAGAGACCAGCCTGGCCAACATGGTGAAACCCCGTCTCTACTAAAAATATTTCTTAAAATTAGCCGGGCTTAGTGGTAGGTGCCTGTAATCCCAGCTACTCAGGAGGTTGAGGCAGGAAAATTGCTTGAACCCAGGAGACAGAAGTTACAGTGAGCTGATATGGTGCTACTGCATGCCAGCCTGGGTGACAGAGTGAGACTCCATCTCAAAAAAAAAAAAAGTTGTCAGGCACTCGTCTATATGACCAATTTTAATCTAGTACCCCATGCTCATACAAACACAAGAAACACCATATATGTTTCTCCTACTCTACAGACCACTTTTCTAGAAGCTGCGGGCCCTAGAACTAATGCCTGAGAGCCCTGGGGCATCTGATCAATCCCACATGTAACATAGAGGGTAGGAAAGAATCTATCCCTGAAGGAGAGAAATGCAGACCAGTGTAACATCCATCCCCAGCTGGTACCAGCCAATGGGGGACTTAGAAAATTTCCAGGAAGGAACGCCAAGACATGGAACTCCTGAAGGCTTGGGGCCTGGGGCACTGCCCTGCTTGCCTAGGCCAAAGGGTAGTACTGCCTCATAGGATGGTGGGGAACAGTCAATGATGCAAAGGATGTAAATCACTTAGAAAAGGGGCTGGCCCACAGTAAGGGCTGAATAGCCACTTCTTGGCCTGGTGCTGCTACGGTGCTTCATACCTGTAATCCCAACACTGTGGGAGGCCAAAGTCAGAGGATTGTTCAAAGCCAGGAGGTTCGAGATCAGTCTCAGCAACATAGCAAGACCCTGTCTCTACAAAAAAATTTAAAAACTAAAAAAATTAGCCACGCGTGGTGCTGCATACCTATAGTCCCAGCTTCGCAGGAGGCTGAAGTAGGAGGCCCCCTTGAGCCCAGGAGTTGGAGGCTACAGTGAGCTATGATGGCACCACTGTACTCCAGCCTAGGGACAGAGCAAGACCTCACCTCTTCAAAAACTTTTTTTTTTTTTGAGACAGAGTTTCGCTCTTATTGCCCAGGCTGGAGTGCAATGGTGCAATCTCAGCTCACTGCAACCTCCACCTCCTGGGTTCAAGTGATTCTCCTGCCTCAGTCTCCCGAGTAGCTGGGATTACAGGCATGCGCCACCACGCCTGGCTAATTTTGCATTTTTAGTAGAGATGGGGCTTCTCCATGTTGGTCAGGCTGATCTTGAACTCCTGATCTCAGGTGATCTGCCCACCTCAGCCTTCCAAAGTGCTGGGATTATAGGCGTGAGCCACTGCACCAGGGCTTTTTTTTTTTTTTTTTTTTGAGACAGAGTCTCACTCTGGAGTGCAATGGCGCAATCTCAGCTCACTGCAACCTCCACCTCCCCGGTTCAAGCGATTCTCCTGTCTCAGCCTCTCAAGTGGCAGGGACTATAGTCATATGTCACCACATCTGGCTAGTTTTCTTTTTTTGTATTTTTAATAGAGATGGGATTTCACCATATTGGGTCAGGCTGGTCTCAAACTCCTGACCTCAGGTGATCCACCCGCCTCAGCCTCCCAAAGTGCTGGGATTACAGGCGTGAGCCACGGGGCCCTGCCCTCTCTTGTCAATTTCTATAGATAATTTCCTTCAGAGAAACGAAAATGAAACCAAAAACGGTATAAGGACATTGCGTGGACCAAAGAAAACATGACTAAGGTTCAGGCTTACAGCTTGCAGCCTGTCACGGGTGTCCAATAAACATTTGCTGACTGTCCGAAAGGCTGGGCTGCCCCAGGATTTGGCTGCTGTTCACTGCACTCTGTCCCTACCTTTGACCCCAGAGAAACCAGGGAGCCCAGAGACACATGAAGACCTCACCTTCCCTAGCTGTTCACCAGTGTCCCCACATGTGTAGACAAGGAACTCAGAACCCCAGTTGTTTTTTAATTTTTTTTTGTTTTTTTTTGAAACTGAGTCTCGCTCTGTCGCGCAGGCTGGAGTGCAGTGGCCTAATCTCGGCTCACTGCAACCTCCGCCTCTCGGGTTCAAGTGATTCTCCTGCCTCAGCCTCCTGAGCAGCTGGGACTACAGGCGCTCACCACCAGGCCTGGCAACTTTTTATATTTTTAGTAGAGATGGGTTTTCGCTATGTTGGCCAGGCTGGTCTCAAACTCTTTACCTCAGCTGATCCACCCGTCTCAGCCTCCCAAAATGCTGGGATTACAGGCATGAGCCATCACGGCTGGCCCCAGTTGTTTTTTTTTTTTTTTTTAAGACTGAGTTTCGCTCTTGTTGCCCAGGCTGGAGTGCAATGGTGCGATCTTTACTCACAGCAACCTCCGCCTCCCGGGTTCAAGTGATTCTCCTGCCTCAGCCTCCCGAGTAGCTGACATTACAGGCATGCACCACCATACCCGGCTAATTTTTTTGTATTTGTAGTAGAGACGGGGTTTCTCCATGGTGGTCAGGCTGGTCTCAAACTCCCGATCTCAGGTGATCCGCCCGCCTCGGCCTCCCAAAGTGCTGGGATTACAGGCTTGAGCCACCGCGCCCAGCCCCCCGTTGTTTTTTGTTTATTTGTTTGTTTGTTTAGAGACAGGGTCTCATTATGTTGACCGGGTTGGTCTTGAACTTTTGGCTTCAAGCAATCCTCCCACCTAGGCCCCCCAAACTGTGAGGACTACACCACTGTGCCCAGCCCAGAACCTCCTTTTTCTCCAGGTTCCTGCCTTCACATCTCAAGGAGAGACAGTGATGAGCACTCGTCCATCCCTGGTCCTTCTCCTGACACTGCCCCCAGCCCCACCTCCCCGCTCACCTCCCCGAAATGCATGTAGATGTACTCCCGGGCACGCTGGTTCAACTCCACACAGCCAATCTGCTCGGCGAAGTTGGCGATGCCGATGGCATTGCTGGGGTCCAGCTGCTGCACTAGGAAGTCACTGCAGGCGCGGACAACGCTGTCGATCTGGTACATGACAGCGCCATTCATGACGTGAAGGACACACTTCTCGCCCATGGAGATGGAGGCCGTGTAGGCGAATTCGATGAGGCGCTCCATGACCTTGGGGTGGATACCCTCAATGGACACCACCTCCATGCCCTGCTCCCGCAGCCCGTTGGTGAACATGGCCTTGAAGACAGGGCTGGATGAGGCTAGCACCACCTTGTGGGCCATGAACTGGGCGGCAGGCGCGTCCTGGTACTTGACCTGCAGTGTGACGTCACACAGCTGCTGGCTGAGCCGCAACTCGTTCATGATGCCGAAGGCCTGTTTGGTATGATCCTCCAGGGTGTAGCTGAAGGTGCGGTTGCCATCCTGGGAGGGCGTCACCTCCGCCTTGCACTCAGTGGAGGCATACATCACCGCGTCCCCTGCCCCCTCGGGGCACTGTGACCGCAGGGGCAGGAATCGGCTGCAGGCCCCAGCCCTGCTAGGCTTGGGATCTGGCTGCATGGGGTTCCAGAAGATAAGCAACACCACCACCTCTGGCACTCAGGGGCCTGGAGGGGAGAGAGCACAGGGCAGGGGGCAGGGGTTGGGGCTGGGCCAGCACCTGCAGGGTCTCCTTTTGTAAGATAAAGCAATTCCTAGGTCAGTTTTCCTGCAGAGTAGGTGAAGCAGAGTCCATTTGCAAATTTGCAAACATCCCCCTGACCTGACCAGCCCAAGAGCCCATCTTAAAACATAGGTGAGGTCATGTCTCTCCCCTGCTCTGGATCCTCCAATGCCTCCCACAGTACCTAGTAAAACTGAACTCCTCAACAGCCTTCGAAGCCCTACACAATTAGCCCCTGACACCTCTTCCCATTGATCACTCTGTTTCAGTAATCTGGTGGCCTTTCCCTTTCTAGAGCATGTCAGGCTCATTCCTTCATTTGCCTCACCATTTATTGGGCACCTACTGTATGCCAGGCACTGATCTGGGTGCTGAAGACACAGCAGTGAGCAAAACACACAAAAATCCTACCCTGCTGGAGCTGACACCTGCGGGGAGGAACAATCATAAACTAAAATAAGCAAGACCTGGAAAATCAGCTTCATGAAGAAAATTACAACAGCATTGTGACAATGTGAGAATCAGGTGCAGTTTTTTGTTGTTGTTGTTGTTTTTGAGATGGAGTCTCACTCTGTCACCCGGGCTGGAGTGCATTGGCTCGATCTTGGCTCACTGCAACTTCTACCTCCCGGATTCAAGCGATCCTCCTGCCTCAGCCTCCTGAGTAGCTAGGACTACAGGTGCCCGCCACCACGCCCAGCTAGTTTTTAAATTTTTAGTAGAGACTGGGTTTCACCATGTTGGCCAGGCTGGTCTCAAACTGCTGACCTCAAGTGATCCGCCTGCCTTGGCCTCCCAAAGTGCTGGGATTATAGGCGTAAGCCACCGTGCCTGGCCCTGGGTGCAGTTTTTTAAAATCTGACAGACCAAGCTTCTTTGAGAAGGTGAGGTTAGAGCTGAGACAAGGATGAAAATTATTATAAAGTGGGAGGCTGGGGAATAGTTTTCCAGGCAGAGGAAATAGCAAGTGCAGTGGCTCAGAGGCTGAGACAGTCAATCTGGAGAATTGAGAAGGAGTGCAGTGAGAGCTAAGGACTTAAGGAAGGGTTTCATGGAAACCCCTGGAGCCTGGAGGGCCAGGAGATGAGTTATGTGTTTTGTGTTTTGTTTTTCAAGACAGAGTCTCGCTCTGTTGCCCAGGCTGGAGTACAGTGGTGCGATCTTGGCTCACTGCAACCTCTGCCTCCCAGGTTCAAGATATTCTCAGCGGGGTGTGGTGGCTCACGCCTGTAATCCCAGCACTTTGGGAGGCTGAGGTTGGCAGATCATGAGACCATCCTGGCTAACATGGTGAAACCTCGTCTCTACTAAAAAATACAAAAAATTAGCCGGGCATGGCGGAGGGCGCCTGTAGTCCCAGCTACACGGGAGGCTGAGGCAGGAGAATGGTGTGAACCCGGGAGGCGGAGCTTGCAGTGAGCAGAGATAGCGCCACTGCACTCCAGCTTGGGCAACAGAACAAGACTTGGTCTCAAAAAAAAAAAAAAAAAAAAGATATTCTCATACCTTGGCCTCCTGAGCAGCTGGGATTACAGGCACCAGCCACCATGATGGGCTAATTTTTTGTATTTTTAGTAGAGATGGGGTTTCACCATATTGGCCAGGGTGGTCTCGACCTCCTGGCCTCAAGTGATCCCCCTCCTCGACCTCCCAAAATGCTGGGATTACAGGCATAGGCTGCTGTGCGCAGACGTGAGTTATGTTTTGAAAGGAGTGGGGGATCTCCAAGTGGTTCCCCACAAGTGGATCTGCAAGTTCTTACTCCCCTCTTTCTGGGGCTCCACTCAGAATCCCCTCTTCCCTGTTCTATTGTCATCACTGCGCTTGTCAGGAACTGAAATGACCTCCTTTGCTTGTTTGTTGATCGACTGTCTCTCGTCCCCGGCACCAGCGCCTCAAATGGCAGGGAACCCTATGTAGGTTGGCGTCGGGCCAACCCTCTCCTGTGCCTCCCGCCTGGGGCCTGGCACTGCGCAGGGGTCAGTACACGGGTGGTTGGCTAAATGCCCGTGCCACCGTGCCTGCCAGAGCGGCCTCCTCCACCCTCCCTGGGTGCCACTCGGCCCCCCCTCCGGTGCCAAGGCCCTGGGCTTGCGTCTTGGTCTTTGGCCAATCGGTCAACGATGCCCCTTGGGCATCGGGCACTTCCCCCACCCTACAAAGCGACAAGTGGGCGACTGCGCATGCCCCTCCTGAGCCGTCACCAGGCCCAGAGAGGCGAGGAAGTGACCCCGCCGCGGCGTCTCGGCTGCCAACCCCAGAACGCAGATCGAGCCCCCCAACGCCTCGGAGCCCCCAGGCCTCCGTCTGCTCCTCGCCTCCGGGTTCTCTCGCTCGGTTTCCGCCGCTCCCGGGCCACCCCGAGAGTTGCGCCGTCCAACAAAAAGATTGGACCCAGGCCTCGCCCTCCTGGCCCTCCGAGTCCTGGCGGGGAACTCAGAGGCTCCCTGGGCCGTGGCGCCCGGTTTCCTGGTCTCCGGGCACGACCGCAGGGGCGCTCGCGGCCCGCGATGCCCGCAGCCCGGGCACATCCCGCCTCACTCACCCCGCCATGGCCGCGCTCCGGCTCCGCCTCCACCGCCGAGCCTCGGCGCCTCCATCGCTGCGCGTGGGGGAGGCGCGGAGCGCGCGCAGGTCACCATGACTAAGCAGAGCCGGGCGCCCGCCTTGTCACAATAAAAGTCCCCGGGCCCTGGCCTCGGGCGGTAGGGACCGCGGAGGGCCTCTCCCCAGCCCCCGCCCACGCCTGCGGTCGCCGAGCTGCGCGGCCACCACTGCTCCCAGCATGGCCGCGGGGCGGGGGCATGCGGCCCTGGGCGCGCTCAGCCGCGTGGTCCGGGTCGCGGGGAGTCTGAACCCCGAGTTCCAGATCCGCGCGTCCTGGCCCGCACCGGGGATGGGGTGGACACCCCTCCCCGTCGCTGCTGCCGGAGCGCTCACCTCGGCCACCGGGTCGCCTCCGTAGGGGGTCCCTCAGGGTGGGGATGCCCGGGGCGCGCAGGGGCTCCGGGTACGGCGATGCCACCCGCACACTTCGCTTCCGGGAAGCCCGGGGTCCATGGCCCGGTCCGGGCGATTCCTTCCTTACCTTGGCTGTAGGAGACCCGCGGGCGCCTCCGCCGTCGGGGGGCCTCGGCGCCAGGGCTGCGTGGCCTGCGGGGTCTCGGTTGTCGGTTGGGGAGAGGCCTGGGGACGCCCGAAAAGGAGGCGGGGAGAGGGCGGAGAGGGCGCGGCGGGGAAGGAGCGGCGATTCTCCCGCCCTTCCCGCAGGTGCCCGGCGCCCGTCGGCGAGGAGTGGGGCATCGGGCGGGGACGCACAGCCAGGCCCCCCTTCTCACTGTCTCTTCCATCTCCTGGTTTCGTCGCCGGGCGTCTCCTGGCGGGGCTGCGCGCCACCACTTGCTATTTTAACGACGCACAGCGCCTGCCTCGTGGTCTGGCGGCCACAGGATCTAGGGAAAATGGTCTACCTCGCTGGGTCTGTCTGCCTGCCTGCCTGCCTGCCTGCCTGCCTGCCTTCCTTCCTTCCTTCCTTCCTTCCTTCCTTCCTTCCTTCTTACCTTCCTTCCTTCCTTTCTTTCTTTTTTTCTTTCTCTCTCTCTCTCTCTTCCGTTAGAGACAAGGTCTCGCTCCGATCTGCACGCCCAGGCTGGAGTGCAATGACTATCGCGGCTCACTGCAGCCTCGAGCTCCTACCCTCAAGCAATCCTCCCACCTCAGCCTCCTGAGTAGCTGGGACCACAGACACGGGCCACCACACCCGGCCAATTTTTAGGGTTTTTTTGGTTTGTTTTGTTTTGTTTTTTTCTGTAGAGAGGGGGTCTCCCGATGTCGCCCAGGCTGGTCTTGAACACCTGGGTTTAAGAGATTCTCCCTCCATCGGCCTCCCAAAGTTCTGGGATTATAGGTGTGAGGTGTTGGGTCCAAGCCCCAGGTTTTCCTTGTGTGTGTGTGTGTGTGTGTTTTTAATTGACACGGAGTCTCGCACTGTCGCCTGGGCTGGAGTGCAGTAGCTTGATCTTGGCTCACTGCAACCTCTGCCTTCCAGGTTCAAACAGTTCTTCTGCCTCAGCCTCCCGAGTAGCTGGGATTACAGGTGCCCACCACCATGCCCAGCTAATTTTTTGTATTTTTAGTACCGATGGGGTTTCACCATGTTGGCCAGGCCGGTCTTGAACTCCTGATCTCGTGATCCGCCCACCTCTACCTCCTAAAGTGTTGGAATTACAGGCGTGAGCCACCACACTCGGCCTTCCTTGTCTTTATTTTTGATTTACTTCCTATCAAGAGGCGTGTGGCACCTGTCTTTGGGTGGCGGGTTCAAACCCTGGATCTGCCTCTTGCCAGTTCAGTGCCAGTGGGCGCTTACTTAGTTCTCTGTGGTTCAGTTTCCTCTCTGTAAAAGGTAATAATATAATAGCACCTATCTACCAGATTATCATTAAGACTAAATGCGGGGCCGGGCGCGGTGGCTCACGCCTGTAATCCCAGCATTTTGGGAGACCGAGGTGGGTGGGTCACGAGATCAGGAGATCAAGACCATCCTGGCTAAGACTATGAAACCCCGTCTCTACTAAAAATAAAAAAAAATTAGCCGGGCATGCTGGCGGGCGCCTGTAGTCCCAACTACACGGGAGGCTGAGGCAGGAGAATGGCGTGAACGCGGGAGGCAGAGCCTGCCGTGAGCCGAGATCCCGCCACTGCATTGCAGCCTAGGCGACAGAGCGAGACTCAGACTCAAATAAAATAAACCTAAGTGTGAATACTAGCGCCCAAGAGATAGAAACCATTCCATTGCCATTTTTCATGACTGAGGATACTGATTTGTCATGCACCACCGTTCATCATGTAACATTAACTTTTAAATAAATGTATGTAAGTTTATTTTAAAGAATTCATCTAGGCTGGGTGCGGTGGCTCACGCCTATAATCCCAGCGCTTTGGGGGCCGAGGCAGGTGGATCACAAGTTCAGGAGTTCAAGACCATGGCCAACATGGTGAAACCCCATCTCTACTAAAAATACAAAAAATAGCAGGGCATGGTGGCGGGCACCTGTAATCCCAGCTACTCAGGAGGCTAAAGCAGATAACTGCTTGAATCCGGGAGGCAGAGGTTACAGTGAGCAGAGATCGTGCCACCGCACTCCAGCCTGGGCAACAGAGTGAGACTCCGTCTCGAAAAAAAATAAATAAATAAAAAAGGAAAAAAAATTCATCTAAATGTCATCTAAATTATCATTACTTTAAAAAGATAGAGAGGCCAGGTGCGGTGGCTCATGCTTGTAATCCCAGCACTTTGGTAGGCCAAGACGGGTAGATCACCTGAGGTCAGGAGTTCGAGACCAGCCTGACCAACATGGTGAGACCCCCGTCTCTACTAAATACAAAAAATTAACCGGGTGTGGTGGTGGGTAGGCAGAGGTTGCAGTGAGCCGAAATCCTGCCATTGCACTCCAGGCTGAACAACAGAGATCTGCCTGGGGTAGTACCGATGGGGTTTCACCATGTTGGCCAGGCCGGTCATTTCCTCTCAAAATGGAAAAAAAAAAAAAAAAGATAGATGGGGTTTCATCATGTAAGTGAATAATAAATGGAAACTCTAGGTCCCTGGAGCCTCCAGGGTGAATTTGAAAAACTGAACGTCCTGGCTTAGGATCTGGAAGGACTCACGTGTAGGGCTATGTTAGAGTTACCCCGCTACCGGAAATCCTTGTTGCGTGTAGTTGCGTGTAGCTGCAGTTCCAGACAGCTCCTCAGGGGGGCGCCCCAGATAGTCCGTGAAGACGTTGAGCGGCCAAGGTTGTAACCAGCACCCTCCTGGCACGTTGCAGAAAACAACCTCTCTAATATCTCTCAAAATCAAACCTACAGGTCCGGTGAGCCAGGTGCTTGTAGAGATTTATCCAAGGTGCATTCGCACACATACAGGAGGAAGCATGTGCACACACATTTATTGCATTATAATGCATATCATGGCAAAAGGACTGGATCCCATTTACATGTCCCTCTGTAGAGTTCTGGCTTAATCAGTGGTGGCACCTCCTTGCTAAGAAATACTATGCAGCCAGTTAAAAGGAGCAACACATTTACTGTATGGATATGTACCTAGATCTTCTATTTTTTCTTTTCTCTTTTTCTTTTTTGATTTTTTTTTTTTTTTTTTTTTTTGAGACGGAGTATCACACTGTCACCCGGGCTGGTGTGCAGTAGTGCGATCTCAGCTTGCTGCAACCTCCGAGTCCCAGGTTCAAGCGATTCTCCTACCTCAGCCTCCCGAGCAGCTAGGATTACAGGCTTGAGCCACCACGCCCAGCTAATTTTTTGTATTTTTAGTAGGGACAGCGTTTCACCATGTTGGTCAGTCTAGTCTTGAACTCCTGACCTCGTGATTCGCCCGCTTCGACTTCCCAAAGTGCTGGGATTACCGATGTGAGTCACCTCACCTGGACTCCTCTTTTATTTTATTTATTTATTTGTCTTTTTTTTGAGACAGGGTCTTGCTCTGTCACCCAGGCTGGAGTGCGGTGGCACAATCATAGCTCACTTCAGCCTTGACCTCCTGGGCTCAAGTGATCCTGCTGCCCCAGCCTCCCAAGTATCTGAGACTATAGTCACTCACTACCACACCCAGCTAACTTTTTCTTTCCCCCTGCTTTTTTTTCTTTCTTTTGTAGAGCTGGGGCTTCACCATGTTGCCCAGGCCGATCTCGAACTCCTGGGCTCAAGCGATCCTCCCTACCTGGCCTCCCAGAGTTCTGGGATTACAGGTGTAAGCCACCTTGCCCCACCTCTTTTTTTTTTTTTTTTGAGACGGAGTCTGGCTGTGTTGCCCAGGCTGGAGTGCAGTGGCCTGATCTTGTCTCACTGCAAGCTCCGCCTCCCGGGTTGACGCCATTCTCCTGCCTCATCCTCCGGAGTAGCTGGGACTACAGGCGCCCGCCACCTTGCCCAGCTAATTTTTTTGTATTTTTGGTAGAGATGGGGTTTCACCATGTTAGCCAGGATGGTCTTGATCTCCTGACCTTGTGATCCACCCGCCTCAGCCTCCCAAAGTGCTGGATTACAGGCGTGAGCCACTGCGCCCGGCCTTTTTTTTTTTTTTTTTTTTTTAACAGGGTCTTGCTGTCACCCAGGCTGGTATGCAGCAGTGTAATCACGGCTCATTGCAGCCTCGAACTCCTGGCTCAAGCGATCCTCCTGCCTCAGTCTCCCAAGTAGCTGGGACCACAGGTGTATGCCACCACACTTAGCAAAGTTTTTTATTTTTTGTAGAGATGGTGTCTCACTATGTTGCCCAGTTTGGTCTCAAACTCTTGGGCTCAAGTGATCCTCCTGCTTCAGCCCTGCAAAGCGCTGGGATTACAGGCATGAGTCACTGTACCTGACCAGGCCTCCATTTTTTAAATGTAAAAAAACAGCCAGGCCCGGTGGCTCACGCCAGTAATCCCAGCACTTTGGGAGGCCGAGGAGGGCGGATCACCTGAGGTCAGGAGTTGAAGACCAGCCTGACCAGCATGGTGAAACCTCATCTATACTAAAAATACAGAATTAGTGGGGCATGGTGGCGCATGCCTGTAATCCCAGCTACTCAGGAGGCTGAGGCAGGAGAATCACTTGAACCCAGGAGGCGGAGGTTGCGGTGAGCCGAGATCACGCCATTGCACTCCAGTCTGGGCAACAAGAGCAAAACTCTGTCTCAAAAAAAAAATAAATAAATAAGTGCTATGGACCGAATTATGCACCCCCACCCGCTTTTAGTGTGTTGTAGCCCTAACCCTCAATGGCATGGTATTTGGAGGTGAGGCCTTTGGGAAGTGATTAGGTCTAGATGAGGTCGTGAAGGTAGGAACCTCATGATAGGATTAGTGTCCTTATAGGAAGATCACACCAGAGAGTGCTCTTTCTTTTCTTTTTTCTTTTTTTCTTTTTCTTGAGACAGGCTGGAGTGCAGTGGTGCGATCTCCCCGCTCACTGCAACCTCTGCCTCCCGGGTTCAAGCGATTCTCCTGCCCCAGCCTCCCGAGTAGCTGGAATTACAGATGTGTGCCACCGCACCCAGATAATTTTTGTATTTTTAGTAGAGACGGGGTTTCAACATGTTGGCCATGCTGGTCTTGAACTCTTGGTCTCAGCTGATCCACCTGCCTCGGTCTCCCAAAGTGTTGGGATTACAGGCGTGAGCTACCTCGCCCAATCTGCTCCCCATTTCTTTCCCAACGTGTGGGAACACAGTGAGAAAGTGGCTGGCTGCAAGCTCAGAAGAGAGTCCCCGCTAGAACACAGCCATGCTGACATTCTGTTTTTTTGAGACGATGTCTTGCCCTGTCACCCAGGCTGGAGTGCAGTGGTGCGATCTCCACTCACTGCAACCTCTGCCTCCCAGGTTCAAGCAATTCTCCTGCCCCAGCCTCCCAAATAGCTGGGATTACATATGTACGCCGCCACGCCCAGGTAATTTTTTGTATCTTTAGTAGCAAAGGGGTTTCACCATGTTGGTCAGGCTCGTCTCGAACTCCTGACCTTGTGATCCACCTGCTTCACCCTCCCAATGTGCTGGGATTACAGGCGTAAGCCAAGACGCCCGGCCCTTTTCTTTTTTTTTTTTTTTGAGACCGAGTCTCACTCTGTCACCCAGGCTGGAGTGCAATGTCGCCATCTCAGCTCACTGCAACCTCCACCTTCCGGGTTCCAGTGTTTCTCCTGCCTTAGCCTCCCCAGTAGCTGGGATTACAGGCACCTGCCACCACGCCCAGCTAATTTTTTTTTGTATTTTTGGTAGAGACAGGTGTTTCACCATGTTGGCCAGGCTGGTCTCAAACTCCTGACCTCAGGTGATCCACCTGCCTGGACCTCCCAAAGTGCTGGGATTACAGGGATGAGCCACAGTGTCCAGCCCCAGGCTGGCATTCTGATATTGGACTTCCTACCCTCCAGAACTATGCAAAAGTAATTACTGGAACTTAAGCCACCCCATCTATGATATTTGTTATGCAGTCTAAGCTGACTAAGAGCAAGACGTTACAAAATGTGTGGGTATTGCCAGGCGCTGTGGCTCAGATCTGTAATCCCAGTACTTGGGAGTCTGAGGCAGGTGGATCACTTGAGCTCAGGAGTTTGAGATCAGCCTCAAAAAAAAATTAGCTGTGTGTGGTTGTGAGCTGTGTTGTGGTTGTGAGCTCTGTGGTTGTGAGCCAGGTGTGGTGTGGGACATGTGGTCCCAGCTACTACATAGGAGGCTGAGGCAGGAGGAGTATTGCTTCAGCCCAAGAGGTGGAGGCTGCAGTGGGCCGTAATTGTGTCAGTGCACTCCAGCCTGGGCAACACAGCAAGACCCGATCTCAAAAAACAAACAAAAAAATGTGTGGGTGTGCAATATTTTAGAAGATATACTTTTTTTTTTTTTTTTGACAGGTCTTGCGGTATCACCCAGGCTGGAGTGCAGTTGTGCAATCATAGCTCACTGCAGCCTCAACCTCTCAGGCTCAGGTGATCCTCCCACTCCAGCCTCCCCAGTGTCTGGGACCATAGGCATGTGCCACTATGCCCGGGTGATTTTTTTTTTTTTTTTTTTTTTTGAGACGGAGTCTTGCTCTGCCACCCAGGCTGGAGTGCAGTGGCTGGATCTCAGCTCACTGCAAGCTCCGCCTCCCGGGTTTACACCATTCTCCTGCCTCAGCCTCCCGAGTAGCTGGGACTACAGGCGCCGCCACCTCACCCGGCTAGTTTTTGTATCTTTAGTAGAGACGGAGTTTCACCGTGTTAGCCAGGATGGTCTCGATCTCCTGACCTCGTGATCCGCCCGTTTCAGCCTCCCAAAGTGCTGGGATTACAGGCTTGAGCCACCGCGCCCGGCCTTTTTTTTTTTTTTTTTTTTTTTTTTTTTTTTTTTTTTTTTAGACAGAGTCTCGCTCTGCTACCCAGATTGGAGTGCAGTGGCATGATCTCAGCTCCCTGCAACCTCTGCCTCCCAGGTTCAAGCAATTCTCATGCCTCAGTCTCTTGAGTAACTAGGATTACAGGCACCTGCCACAACACTCGGCTTTTTTTTTTTTTTTTTTTTTTTTGCATTTTTAGTAGAGATGGGGTTTCACTGTGTTGGCTAGGCTGGTCTCTAACTCCTGGCCTCAAGTAATCCTCCCACCTCGGCCTCCCAAAGTGCTGGGATTACAGGCATAAGTCACCATGCCCAGCTCACCGGGATGATTTTTAAATCATTTCTAGAAACTGAGTCTCCCTATGTTGTGTGAGCCCGTCTCCAACAGCTGGGCTCAAAAGATCCTCCTGCCTCAGCCCCCCAAAATGCTAGGATTACAGGCGTGAGCCAACATGCCCAGCCAAGACATACTATTAAGTCAACAAAGCAACGTGCAGAACAGTGATAAATTTGTGCAAAAACACAGGAGGTGTATTTACATTTCATTTTGGCAAGGCGAATCCACAGACTAGCTCTGGAGGGTCCCCAGGAGTCCCACCGTGATCGCCACAGGAAGGGGAACTGGGTGTTTTTTTTTTTTTTTTTGTAGGGGGATGGAGTTTCCCTCTTTTTGCCCGGGCCGAAGAGCAATGGCATGATCTCGGCTCACTGCCACCTCTGCCTCCTGGGTTCAAGTGATTCTCCTGCTTCAGCCTCCCTATTAGCTGGGATTACGGGTGCACGCCACCATGCCAGGCTAGTTTTGTATTTTAAGTAGAGACGGGGTTTCCCCGTGATGGCCAGACTGGTCTCAAATTCCTGACCTCAGGTGATCCGCCCGCCTCAGCCTCCCAAAGTGCTGGGATTACAGGTAAGAGCCCACTGCGCCTGGCCGAACTGGGTGCTGTTTAAATTTTGAAGAAAACTCATAAGAGAGTGTGCCTGTGTTGCAACTGGTTGATTTCCTGTGCGTGTGGCCTCCAGGGGCACTCTGAGCGTGGCCAGCAGGGACTCGGGATCCCCCCAGTCTGGGATAGCTGTCCCCAAAACATCGCTTTTTTTGTGGCTGCCTGCAGTTCCAAGGTTTCCCGGAAGGTGGAGCGCTGCAGTCTGAACCCAAAGCCAGACACCCCCCCAACCCGGCCCCGGGGCCCATCCAGCCTTTCAGGGGTCAAGAATGCGCCTGGGGACATGCCCGGGCCCGGGGCCAGCACGTCTGGAGCCTTTTATGGGCGCAAACGGCACCCTGGCATCGTTCCAGCCACGAATGCAGACCCCTGTGGGAGGGACTGTGCCTGGCCTTGCCAGACTCGTCTGGAGGGGTCAGATACCAAGCCGGTTCCTCCTGGGGCCTGAAGCTTAGGCTAATGTCCTGGCTCAGACACTGAGACAAGGTACTCCCTGCCTGGAATTTCCTCATCTGTCTAATGCAGATTAGGAAACCTACCTTGCAAGGTTGCTATAAGGCTGAAAAATAGGTGTGTCCCAGAACTATGCAGAGAACTAACCAGGCAAAATGAACTCTTATTTTAGGCCGGGTGTGGAGGCTCACACCTGTATCCCAGCGCTTCGATTTTGTTGTTTTGTTTTCTGAGACGGAGTCTTGCTCTGTTACCCAGGCTGGAGTGCAGCGGCGCGATCTCAACTTACTGCAACCTCCAGCCTCCCGGGTTCCAGTGATTCTCCCTCCTCAGCCTCCCGAGTAGCTGGGACTACAGGCGCGCAGCACCATGCCTGGGTAATTTTTTTTTTTTGTATTTTTAGTAGACGCGGAGTTTCACCATGTTGGCCAGGCTGGTCTGCAGCTCCTGACCTCTAGAGATCCACCTGCCTCGGCCTCCCAAAGTGCTGGGATTACAGGTGAGAGTCACCGTGCCCAGCCTATATCCCAGCACTTTAGGAGGCCAAGGCGGGTTGCTTGAGCCCAGGAGTTTGAGACCAGCCTGGGTAACATGGTGAGAAATCATCTCTCAAAAAAAATTCAAAACATGTTTGGTGTGGTGCACCAGTAGCCCCAGCTACTCGGGTGAGGGGTTGAGGCAAGAGGATCACTTGAGCTCAGGAGATGAGCCATGATTATGGCAGTGTACTCCAGGCTGGGCGACAGAGTAAGATCCTGTCTCAAAAAGAAACAAAAAAATGGGCGGGCGCAGTGGCTCATGCCTGTAATCCCAACACTTTGGGAGGCTGAGGCAGGCGGATCACGAGGTCAGGAGTTTAAGACCAGCCTGATCAATATGTGAAACCCCATCTCTACTAAAAATACCAAAAATTAGCCGGGGTGTGGTGACGGGTGCCTGTAATCCCAGCTACTCAGGAGGCTGAGGTAGGAGAATCGCTTGAACCCAGGAGTCGGAGGTTGTAGTGAGCCAATATTGTGGCACTGCACTCCAGCCTGGGTGACAAAGTGAGACTCCATCTCAAAAAAAAAAAAAGAAAGAAAGAAAGAAAAAAGACTGTGTGCAGTGGCTCATGCCTGTAATTCCAGCACTTTGGGAGGCCGAGGTGGGCGGATCACGAGGTCAGGAGATCAAGACCATCCTGGCTAACACTGTGAAAACCCGTCTCTACTAAAAATACAAAAAAAGGCCGGGCGCGGTGGCTCAGCCTGTAATCCCAGCACTTTGGGAGGCCGAGACGGGCGGATCACGAGGTCAGGAGATCGAGACCATCCTGGCTAACCCGGTGAAACCCCGTCTCTACTAAAAATACAAAAACTAGCCGGGCGAGGTGGCGGGCGCCTGTAGTCCCAGCTACTGGGAGGCTGAGGCAGGAGAATGGCATAAACCCGGGAGGCGGAGCTTGCAGTGAGCTGAGATCCGGCCACTGCACTCCAGTCCGGGCGACAGAACGAGACTCCGCCTCAAAAAAAAAAAAAAAACACAAAAACAAAAAAAAAAAAAACAGAAAAAAATTAGCCAGGTGTGGTGGCGGGCACCTGTAGTCCCAGCTACTCAGGAGCCTGAGGCAGGAGAATGGTGTGAACCCAGAAGGCGGAGCTTGCAGTGAGCTGAGATCATACCACTGCACTCCAGCCTGGTGACAAAGTGAGACTCCATCTCAAAAAAAAAAAAAAGAAAGAAAGAAAAAAGACTGTGTGCAGTGGCTCATGCCTGTAATTCCAGCACTTTGGGAGGCCGAGGTGGGCGGATCACGAGGTCAGGAGATCAAGACCATCCTGGCTAACACTGTGAAAACCCGTCTCTACTAAAAATACAAAAAAAGGCCGGGCGCGGTGGCTCAAGCCTGTAATCCCAGCACTTTGGGAGGCCGAGACGGGCGGATCACGAGGTCAGGAGATCGAGACCATCCTGGCTAACCCGGTGAAACCCCGTCTCTACTAAAAATACAAAAACTAGCCGGGCGAGGTGGCGGGCGCCTGTAGTCCCAGCTACTTGGGAGGCTGAGGCAGGAGAATGGCATAAACCCGGGAGGCGGAGCTTGCAGTGAGCTGAGATCCGGCCACTGCACTCCAGTCCGGGCGACAGAACGAGACTCCGCCTCAAAAAAAAAAAAAAAACACAAAAAAAAAAAAAAAAAAAACAGAAAAAAATTAGCCAGGTGTGGTGGCGGGCACCTGTAGTCCCAGCTACTCAGGAGCCTGAGGCAGGAGAATGGTGTGAACCCAGAAGGCGGAGCTTGCAGTGAGCTGAGATCATACCACTGCACTCCAGCCTGGGTGACAGAGCAAGACTCTGTCTCAAAAAAAAAAAAAAGAGAGAAACCAAAAAACCTCTTATGTTTACCTAAAAGACATGATTTCATCACACAGGCTGGAGTGCAGTGATACAAAAATAGCTCACTGCAGCCCTGAGCTCCTGGGTTCTGGAAATCCTCCTTCTTCAGCCTCCCCAGTAGCTGTGACTATAGGCATGTGTAACCACAACTGCCTAATTTTTGTAGAAATGGGGTCTCACTATGTTGCCCAGGCTGGTCTCAAACTCCTAGCCTCAATTGATCCTCCTGCCTCATCCTCCCAAAGTGTTGGGATTTGCAGGCATGAGCCACTGTGTCTGGCCTTATTTTGTTATCCTTTTTTTTTTTTTTAGACCAAGTCTCACTTTGTTGCCCAGGTTGGAGTGTAGCTCATTGCAACCTCCGCCTCCCAGGTTCAAGGGATTCTCCTGCCTCAGCCTCCCAAGTAGCTGGGACTATAGGCGTGAGCCATCACACCTGGCTAATTTTTGTATTTTTGGTAGAGATGGGGTTTCATCATGTTGGCCAGGCTGGTCTAAAACTCCCGGCGTCAAGTGATCTGCCCACTTCGGCCTCCCAAACTGCTGGGGTTAGAGGTGTGAGCCACCGCACCCAGTCTATTATTATTATTTCTTTTAATGAAGGGTCTGACACTGCGTTTGAAGAAATTTTATTAACTGGGCATGGTGGTGCACTCCTGTAGTCCCAGCTACTAGGGAGGCTGAAGCAGGAACTCCAGGCTTGATCCTAGGAGTTCCAGGCTGCAGTGAGCTATAATTGTGCCCATGGAACTCCAGCCCGGGTGACAGAGCACAAGATCCCAACTCAAAAAAGAAAAGAAAAGAAAAATAAAAAAGAAATTTTATTATCACATAGGATTTGGCTGAGTGTCCCAGAGTCAAATGTGGGAATACCCCGCCCTTGGCATTGTCCTTGACAACTTTATTCCACTCTTACACTCAATTCCTCAGTAATTGTGTCTGCTGCCTCCAAAATCTATCTAGAATCCACCGGGTCTGGGCTTAACTGGAATCTCCATCATTGTTCCTATGGCTCAGTGCAGCCCCCCTTCACCTTCTCTGGCTTTCACCCTCCGATGGAGGCCACAAGACGCCTGTGATCATCTGAATCAGGGCAAGTCCCTCCTCAGCTTAGACCCTTCTATGGCTCCCAACCTTACTCAGAGCAACAGTGAAGTCCTCCATGTCACCCACAAGGTCCTTCGGGAACTACTCCTTCAACTCCTTGTCTCTTCCCATTCTCCCCTTCCATCCCTGCTCCAGGCACACGGGCATCCCTGCATTTCTTAGAACACACGGGCACATTTCAGCCTCACGGCCTTTGTGCATGCCATTCCCTCATCCTGAAATGCTTTTTATTTTGGTCTTCCCAGGACAGAAGCCTCAGCTCACATTACAAGTCACTAGCTCTGCAGAGAGGCCTTCCCTGACCACCATTGCCATCTCTGTCGTGTGTCACTGGAATCATCTCCATTATTTCATCACCGAGTTCTTTTCTGTGATCCCAAGCAGAACGTCAATTCCACGAGGACACAGATTTTTTTCTGTTTGTTCACTGTTGTGGGGTGTCGCTCCATAAATACATTTCCCTGCATCTTTTCCGACTGCACCTTCAGTTGCATTTCCTACAAATTCCTTTATGTAAAAAGAACAAGTGTGTAAAACTTGGGAGAACAGTCGTGGGCCGAGGATGTCAGTCTGCAGCCGGTGCTGGTACCAGAGTCCGGGCGGCTGTTGGTGCATCAGGGCTGCCTGTGATGCCGCTGGTGTCCCGCCCGTCGTGCTGGGGCGATGAGCGCTCCGAGCGGCTGAAGCTCCCATCCAGGCCCGGGGGCAGGCAGTCACGCAGGCCCCCAGAAGCCTCAGCCGCGCTTCCCGACTTCTGGGAGCCACCCAGGCCTCTGCCGCAGGAGTGGCGGCCGCAGCAGAGGAGGCGCAGGATCGCGTAGCGCAGGTCGCGGTTGGTGAGCGTGTAGATGATGGGGTTCAGAAGTGAGTTGGCCATGGCCAGTCCCAGGAAGGGATCAGCCTGCAGGAGTACAGGACAGGCGCGCGCCGGGCACGCCACGTCAAGCAACAGCAGCAGGAAGAGCGGGCCCCAACATGCCACAAAGGCCAGGAGCACCACGCTGAGCGTGCGCAGCAAGGCCAGCGAGCGCGGCTTGCGACGCGCCCGGGTCGAGGTGGTCCCTGCAGTACTGGGCCGCGTCGGCAGGCGCCGCGCGTTGGCGCGCACCTGGCAGTAGATGCGCGCGTAGAGCGCACAGATGGCGGCCAGAATGCCCACGAAGGCGAGCACGCAGAAAAGCACGTAGGCCTTGGCGTACAGCGGCAGGACAGTGGAGCAGGCGTCCAGGCGACCCAGGCAGTTCCAGCCCAGCGCTGGCAGAAGCCCGAGGAGCAGCGACACGCCCCAGGCCGCGGCTGCCATCGCCATCGTGCGCCCCCGACTGGAGACCGGCGCGGGTCCCCTGCGCGCCATGGTGAGGCTGCGCTCCAGCGCGATGGCCAGGAGGCTCAGCACCGACGCGGTGAGTGCCACGAAGACGCCTCCCTCCCGTGCGAACCAGAGCGCGGGCGACAGTCGCAGCGTGAGCGGCCCTGACAGTAGGATGTTGGCGGCGTAGGCGGCGCCTGCCAGCAGATCCGACAACGTGAGGCTGCCCAGGAGCAGGAACATGGGCGCGTGGAAGCGCGGGTGGCGTCCGAGCACCAACAGCACGGCCAGATTCTCTAGCACGATGAAGGCGCACACCGCCAGGCACACCACGGCGTCGGCGCGTAGGCCGGCACCGGGCTGGTAGCGCGCACCGCGGAGCTTGCCGGTGTAGTTGTAATGCAGGACGATGACCTCGCTCACCGGCGCCGGCCGCAGCAGCCCCGACTCCATGGGCCGCGCGCCCTAAGGCTGTTGGAGAGGCAGGATACCGTGTCAGGCCGGCTAAGCCGTGGGAAAGGGGCCCTATCCCCTGACTGTCACCCCACACACATGGGGTCCAAGGGGAGTTCAGGATGGAGGGATAGTGTCCGTGGAGACAGACATACACACAAATAATATCACGAGGGCACAAGGTGACATACCAAAAAAAGGGACATTAATAACACATGCATGGCTGGGTGCGGTGGCTCTACGCCTGTAATCCCCTCCTGTAATCCCCGCCACGCACAGCCTGAGGCAGTGGCTCACGAGGTCAGGAGATCGAGACCATCCTGGCTAACACGGTGAAACCCCCCGTCTCTAGTAAAAACACAAAAAATTAGCCAGGCGTGGTGGCATGCACCTGTAGTCCCAGCTACTCGGGAGGCTGAGGCAGGAGAATCGTTTGAACCTAGGAGGCAGAGGTTGCAGTGAGCCGAGATCTCACCACTGCACTCCAGCCTGGGTGGCAGAGCAAGACTCTGTCTCAAAACACACACACCCCATACACACACACACACACACATAGCTGCATGTGGTGGCTCACTCCTGTAATTCCAACACTTTGGGAGGCTGAGGCCCAGGAGTTCGAGATTAGCCTGGACAACATAGGAGGACCCTGTTTCTACAAAAAAATACAAAAATTAGCCGGGCGTGGTGGTGTGTGCCTGTAATCCCAGCTACTCGGTAGGAGTCTCAGCTGAGGTGGGAGGATCACTTCAGCCCGGGAGATCAAGGCTGCAGTCAGTGTTGATTGTGCTACTGTACTCCAGCCAGGGCAACAGAGCAAGACCCTGTCTCAAACACACACATAAAAGCAGGGAGTTCCAGAGACACACAGAATGCACACAAACACAACACACACAGAAAGAGATGCACAAATACAGCGACACACTACAAGGGCAAAACACACAGTCACACACCATCAGGGAAACTAAAAAATACATCATACAGGGACAGAGCGACACAGGCAGAAAAACACAGCGACCAAAATTCAGTCACACAAATACGGGGTCTCCCACCCAGTGGCACAGGCCACAGTTTCACAACCTCCACTCACACTGGCCTGGGGCCCAGTGCACCACACTCCACACTCTTGTCTCACTGCACACAAAGCTTTTTCCTGCCAAAACCCCCTCATCCACCCAAAAACCCCATGAGAAAGTTGCACCTTGGCCAGGCACGGTGGCTTTCGCCTGTAATCCCAGCACTTTGGGAAGCCGAGGTGGGAGGATCACTTGAGCCCAGGAGTTTGACACCAGCCTGGGCAAGACTTCATATCTACAAAAAAAATTTAAAAATTAGCCAGGTGTGGTGTTATGCCCCTATAGTCCCAGCTACTCAAGAGACTGAGGTGGGAGGATCACTTGAGCCTTGGAGGCCGAGGCTGCCGTGAGCCATGATCGCAGCCCTGTTCTCCAGCCTGGGCAACAAGAGCGAAACTCCGTCTCAAAAGAAAAAAAAAAAAGGTTGATTCTATTCACTCATTTTACTAAGGTAGAGCCTGCGGACAGAAGAAAGGATCAACAAGAGGCAGACAGACTCTTACAGAGCGGCACACATGTCATTAAACTATAATAACATTCCTCACCTGCCTCTGTGCCTTTATTAATCCCCACTTCCTTTAGTCCTAATTTACAGATGAGAAAAGTGAGGCTCAAAAGAAATGCTTCGTATCCAAGCAGGCACAAAGGTTTCCATGCTCCCACACAAACATCCACACACAAACAGTCCCCACGCAAGTCCGGATGAGAAAACCAAGGCATGGGGAGGGGAATGGATCTCTTTTGCACAAAGCAGGGACGCTGACATCCCAGAGAGCTTCAGTCACACACACAGAATCAAGGCAGGCAAATGTAGATGGGCAGGAAGTCGCTGGCTCACCCATGCTTGAGGTGGGGAACCCAAATACAGGGAGACAGTTACACATGCTCTGATGGGTAGGCCACCCCCATAGGCCCAGCATGTCTGGCAGCAGGACTGAAGTATGGAAACTTGCAGTGGTCGGGCCAGGAGCGCGTGGCCAGGGGATTCCAGCCACCTTCACCCTGTATCCCAGGTTCTGCACCCAGCTGGGGAGCTCCCAGCTTCCCTCTCCCCAGAGGCCTCCAGGAAAAGTTCGGGGAACTCCCTGAAAGGAGTGATGCGCCTTTTTAGACCCGGAAAGTGGCCCCAGGGCGACCCCCTCCAGGTCAGGCCCAGCCCCGCGCCCCCAACGGCCCCCAAGGGTCCAGTGCCGTCCACTCACTCTGAGCCCTGGTCGTGCGCCCCCCGCAGTCGCGCTGCCTTGAGCCGAGTGAGCGGTCGCCGCTCCGGGGGCAGGGCTGGAGCTGGCAGGCGACAGGGCGGGTCAGCGAAGCAAAGGGCCGGCGGTCGCCAACAGTTGCCCCCTCCCCTTGGGGCCCGGGCGCTCAGCCCATGACTGCCAGCCTGTGCCACTCGCCGCGGCACCGGAGCGCGCCCCGGCGGCGACTGGCACAGGGGAGCCCTCAGCTGCCCCCTCCGGGCCTGGGCTGTCCTCCCAGGGACGCTCCATCACGGTGGGAGGACTCGGAGAGGCGGGAAAGGGAGGGTTCTGTAGCAGGGCGGTCGCAGCCTGAGCCTCTTCTCCCCAGCAGAAGGGCCTCCTCTGTCCTGGGTGTCCAGGTACTGCGCCCTCCCCATTGCCCACCCACCTTTGAACTGAGCTCCCTGGGCTGCACGCCAAGGACGTCCCGTCGATGGTTCGGAGGGGTCTTCAGTGGGTTGCTTAGCAGGAGTCTTCAGTGGGGGCCACCTTAGCCTGAGTCCTCTTCCACCAGCAGATAGGTCCCCGCTGCTCCCGGGCACAGGCCCCTCCCAATTTCCCGCTCCCGCCCTCGGCTCAGGGCGAGTGGGGGTGGGGCAGGCGCGGGCAGGATTGTGATGGGAACTTACCGCTCCTCAGATAAGGAGGGTCTGTCTTGCCCCACCCCCTGGATTCCGTGTTCCCCCGGCCGATTCTTTCCCACTCTTATCGCTGACGACAAAGTGATTTACTCATTAATGGTGTTTCTGGGCTGTGTCCTTATCAGACAGTAAACCCCACCAGCGTAAGAATTTTTTTTCTTTTTTCTTTTTTGAGACAAGATCTTGCTCTGTCGCCCAGAGTGTAGTGCAGTAGCATCATCATAACTCAGTGCAGTCTCGACCTCCCCGGCTCAAGCCATCCTCCCATCTCAAGCCATTCTCCCATCTCAAGCCATCCTCCCATCGCAGCTGGCTGAACATAGCTGCTGGGACCCCAGTCGCTTGCCACCATGCCCAGATAATGAATGAGTGTCTCCCTCACTTCCTCTGTATCTCTCTCAGGAGGATCTCAGAGTCTCTCGTCTGCGTGTCTCTTTGTCTCTGCGTGTCTCTTTGTTGCTGTTTGTGCTGCTCTCCCACGCCTCTCCCAGGCCACTGCTCCTCCAAGGACCAGTCCCGCTGGCCCTGAAACGCCCCCACCCCCACTTCCCAGGCACTTCCAGACGATCCCAGCTCTTCCACCCTGAGATTCAGGAAGGGAGGCTAGGTCCTGCTGCTGCGACCTTCTCCAGGACTGTGCCCTTTGCCCGTGATGCTTCAGGCCCTACTGGCCACGGGGGGGGGGGGCGGGGGTTGAGGGCGGCCCAAGAGAGATGAGCCAGAGGCTGAGAATAAGAGTGGATCGGGGATGCCCTCGTAGGAGGAAACTCAGGGGTCACTCAGGCCAGGTCAGGCCCCCATGTAGCCCCTTGGGGGTTCCAGCCCTCCCACCCCCGCTGTTCACTGGGTAGGCAGAACCTTTCCTACCTGCTCTGCTCAAAGACACAGCCAATGGGACATGCAGGGTTGGACGGTGTTCACCCTTCGGTGCCAGGTTCGCCACAGTCCTGTGAACCAAGTCAACTCCAATAGTGCCCACTGGGATGAGCCCTGAAGATCTCCCAGCATGGCTGTGCCTGGCACCCAGTAGGTGCTCAATAAATGACCTCCTTCTGTAAAGGGGAAACCGCACCCCAGGGTGGGGAGGTGGCTGCTTCACACCTCCCAGGCGCCAATCTCACCTCTCTCGAAAATGAGGCTCTTCCGGCTGTGGGTCCCGGGCGCAGTAACCTGCCTCTCCCGCTGCCTCCCTGTACTTTCTTCCCACGAGTTGGGACCCTGGGGACTCAGGCTCCAGGATCTCAATAGATATTGGGAGTCCCATCCCTAACTGCCAGTCCACAATCCTGGCCACAGTTCTTAAAACTCAGATCACGTTTCTCTCCTGCTCCAAAACTCAGATCACGTTTCTCTCCTGCTCCAAACCCTCCGGTGGCTCCCTGTGTTTCTCAGAGTAAGTGATCAAGTCCTCAGTGAAGACCCCACAAAGACAAGGCCATGTGCTGTCCTGATCTCTTTCTTTTACTTCTGTGCCTCTCTCTGCTTCACTCTTCTTCTCCTGCCGGGCTCCTCCGAGCTCCACACACACTTCAAGACTTTTGAACTTGGGGGCCAGGTGGCCCGGAGCACCCTTCTCCCTTCCCCTTTACAGCTGGTCAGCTGGTCACCTCCTCAGAGAGGCCTTCCCTGATCTGTCCTTCATCTCAAATGGCAGTTGGCATTATCTGAAATCACTTTGCTTTATTTTTTTTTATTTTTGAGTCGTAATCTCTCTCTATTGCCCAGGCTGGAGCACAGTGGCGCGATTTGGGCTCACTGCAAACTCCACCTCTGCAACCTCCGCCTCCTGGCTTCAAGCAATTCTCCTGCCTCAGCCTCTGGAGTAGCTGGGATTACAGGCATGCACCACCATGCCCAACTAATTTTTGTATTTTTAGTAGAGGCGGGGTTTCACCGTGTTGGCCAGGCTGGTCTCCAACTCCTGACTTCAGATGAACCTCCCACTTCCACCTCCCAAAGTTCTGGGATTACAGTCATGAGCCACCACGCCCGGCCACCTTGTTCATTTCATTTATTTATTCATATTTACTAA
This sequence comes from Trachypithecus francoisi, assembly GCF_009764315.1. Classification (NCBI taxonomy): domain Eukaryota; kingdom Metazoa; phylum Chordata; class Mammalia; order Primates; family Cercopithecidae; genus Trachypithecus; species Trachypithecus francoisi. The sequence goes on along the minus strand of NW_022681470.1, from coordinate 139,403,817 downwards.
TGTGTATCTCTGACCTAGAGCCTCAGCTCCAGGAAGGCAGGTCTGTCCCTCTGCCCAGATTCCTAAAGGTTAGGGGCTCACAGTCTTTTTGATCTCTCTTTTTTGAGACAGCGCCTCACTCTGTCATCCAGGGTGGGGCGCAGTGCCATGATCAGAGCTCCCTGCAGCCTTGACTTTCCAGGATTCAAGCAATCCTCTGCCCAGCTTCTGGAGTAGCTGGGACCACAGGTGCGAGCCACTGCCAAGGCGGGCGGATCATGAGGTCAGGAGATCGAAACCATCCTGGCCAACACGGTGAAATCCCATCTCTACTGAAAAAATACAAAAATAAATAAAAACAAAAATAAAATTGAGATAACCGCACCCACTCCAAGGTTGTTGTTGAAGAAGAAATGAACAGCTGGAACAGAGCCAAGGTACACAATGAGAGCTCCACAAATGTTAGTGAAGGTATTATTGGTCACCACTGTATCCCCAAATAAGAACTAGGGCAATGGGCTCACAAGGAATCAGCCCCAGGCATTGCCACCACCTGCCCCCACCCCATCCCTCCTCCCACACCCCACAGGCCAAACTGTCTCTTCCCGGGTGTAGGGTACTCCTGGCCTCTATGTTCCTGCCATACCTTGCAGCAGCCCGCCCGCCTGAAGCATGCCTAGGCCGGCACACCCGCTGGGCCGGTTCTGCTGCCAGCACCCTCACCCACAGGGGCAGCTCCACCCCCTGCTTGTTCTTGCAGAGCTGGGTCTGCACTTTCGAGAGTGCAAACTGCCTTCCATGGTACCCTCAGATCCCCTTCATCCACTTCCATTCCCACCCTCCCCACACTCCCCACCTTTTTTTTTTTTTTTGAGACGGAGTCTTACTCTGTCACCCAGGCTGGAGTGCAATGGCATGTTCTCGGCTCACTGCAACCTCCACCTCCTGGGTTCAAGCGATTCTCCCGCCTCAGCCTCCTGAGTAGTTGGGATTACAGGTGCAGGCCACAATGCCCTGCTAATTTTTATATTTTTAGTAGAGACACGGTTTCACCATATTGGTCAGGCTTGTCTTGAATTCCTGACCTCGTGATCCACCCACCTTGGTCTCACAAAGTGCTAGGATTATAGGCATGAGCCACACCGCCGGGTCTTTTTTTTTTTTTTCTCTCTTGAGATAGGGTCTGGCTCTGCCACCTAGGCTGGAGTGCAGTGTGCAGTGATCTTGGCTCAGTGCAACCTCTGCCCGCTGAGTTCACCACCACAGCCTCCCAAGTAGCATGCGCCACCATGCCTACCTACTTTTTTTTTTTTTTTTTTGAGACGGAGTCTCGCTCTGTCTCCCAGGCTGGAGTGCAGTAGCATGATCTCGGCTCACTGCGAGCTCCGCCTCCCGGGTGCACGCCATTCTCCTGCCTCAGCCTCCCAAGTAGCTGGGACTACAGGCGCCCGCTGCCACGCCTGGCTAATTTTTTGCATTTTTAGTAGAGACGGGGTTTCGCCGTGTTAGCCAGGATGGTCTCGATCTCCTGACCTCGTGATCCGCCCACCTCGGCCTCCCAAAGTGCTGGGATTACAGGCGTGAGCCACCGTACCCGGCCCCTTTTTCTGTATTTTTGTAGAGACAGAGTTTCGCGGTGTTGCCCAGACTAGTCTGAAACTACTGGGCTCAAGCGATCCTGCTGCCTCAGCTTCCCAAAGGGCTGGGATTACAGGCATGAGCCACTGCACCCGGCCCACATTCCCTTTTTCACAGTCCTGAAACTTAAATGTGACTGCAGGTAGGTGTGAACTGACAACTTTCCCACAGCCAGAGACCAGAGAGGCAGGGTTTGGGGGGCTCAAACTGGAGGCCGGAGGGTTAACTCCAAGTCACATGCAAAAGGCTTGTTTGTGCAGCTCAGTGAGGTTTCACACTCAAACAGCTATCTGAACTGGACAGAAATGCTGTACTTTAGCCAGTAAATTTGTTTCTCTTAGAAGTACAAGGCAACAGGCTGGGCGCAGTGGCTCGCACCTCTAATCCCAGAACTTTGGGAGGCTGAAGTGGGTGGATCACCTGAGGTCAGGAGTTCGAGACAAGCCTGACCAACATGGTGAAACCCCATCTCTACTAAAAATACAAACATCAGCGGGACACGGTGGCGCACGCCTGTAATCTGAGGCAGGAGAATTGCTTGAACCGGGGAGGCAGAGGTTGCAGTGAGCCAAGATCGTGCCACTGCGCTCCAGCCTGGGTGACAAAGTGAGACTCCATCTCAAAACACAAAAAGAAAAAGAAGTACAAGGGCGACAATTCTGAAAATGCTTTCATGGTAACACTGAACAAGTAAGTGCATGTGTTGTAGATATGAATAACTAGGTTTCATACTGTGGGGGGAAAAAGTGACAAATAAGTCAGGTACTGCTGCACTGAGGTGATCAGTATGAGCTCAAGTTTATTTTAATAAATGGATAAGAAAATAAATACAGATATGTGACCAGGCACTGTGGTTCACATCTGTAATCCCAGCACTTTGAGAGGCCAAGTGGGAGGATCATGAGGTCAGGAGATCGAGACCATCCTGGCCAACATGGTGAACGCTGTCTCTACTAAAAATACAAAAATTAACTGGGCCTGGTGGCACATACCTGTAATCCCATCTACTTGGGAGGCTAAGGCAGGAGAATCGCTTGAACCAGGGAATCAGAGGTTGCAGTGAGCCAAGATCATGCCACTGTACTCCAGCCTGGTGACAGAGTGAGACTCTGTCTCAAAAAAAAAAAAAAAAAGTTGGGCACTATGGCTCACGCCTGTAATCCCAGCACTTTGGGAGGCCAAGGCAGGAGGATCACGAGGTTAGGAGTTGGAGACCAGCCTGGCCAATATGGTGAAACCCCGTCTCTACTAAAAATACAAAAAAAATTAGCCAGGCAAGGTGGTGCATGCCTGTAGTCTCAGCTACTCAGGAGGTTGAGGCAGGAGAATCGCTTGAATCCAGGAGGCAGAGGTTGCAGTCTGCTGAGATCGTGCCATTGACTCCAGCCTGGGCAACAGAGCAAGACTCCGTTTCAAAAAAAATTTCTTTTTTAATTAGAATGTAGTGATGGTTGCACCACTCTGTAAAATACACTAAAAACCGGCCGGACGTGGTGGGTCACGTCTGTAATCCCAGCACTTTGGGAGGCCGAGGTGGGCGGATCATGAGGTCAGGAGATGGAGACCATCCTGGCTAACATGGTGAAACTCCGTCTCTACTAAAAAAAATACAAAAAACTAGCCGGGCGTGGTGGCGGGCGCCTGTAGTCCCAGCTACTTGGAAGGCTGAGACAGTAGAATGGCATAAACCCAGGAGGCGGAGCTTGCAGTGAGCTGAGATCCGGCCACTGCACTCCAGCCTGGGTGACAGAGCGAGACTCCGTCTCAAAAAAAAAAAAAAAAGGCCGGGCGCGGTGGCTCAAGCCTATAATCCCAGCACTTTGGGAGGCCGAGACGGGCGGATCACGAGGTCAGGAGATCGAGACCATCTTGGCTAACACGGTGAAACCCCGTCTCTACTAAAAAATACAAAAAACTAGCCGGGCGAGGTGGCGGGTGCCTGTAGTCCCAGCTACTCCGGAGGCTGAGCCAGGAGAATGGCGTAAACCCGGGAGGTGGAGCTTGCAGTGAGCTGAGATCCGGCCACTGCACTCCAGCCCAGGCTAGAGCGAGACTCCGTCTCAAAAAAAAAAAAAATTTTTCTTAAATTAGAATGTGGTGATGGTTGCACCACTCTGTAAAATACACTAAAAACCACAGTTGTATATTTCAAATGTGTGAATTTGATGACATCTGAATTATACCTCAATAAAGCTGTTAAAATTATATTTGACATTTGTCAAGTGGTTAGTTCAAGGCAGAGCAATGTGCTGATCTTTCTACACCACATTACATTCCCACCCACAACATCATGTGAAAAGGAAAGGGACTTTTATGTCTCCATTTTATAGATGTCCCGGATTGAGATCTGAGAAGTTAAGCAAGTTGTCCACAGTCACAAAGCGATGGGGTGAACAAACTACAAAGGTCTGGCATTGGAGGCCTGAGGCCTGGCCACCTCGGGCTTCCCCTCCAGTCTCTTGCTCCTTCCTTGTCCTAAGCTCAGCTCACGGCACACTGCAATGATTATAGTTTCTGCCACACAAACGTTCTTTCCAGCCTCCAGGCATCTGGATTTGGATTTACTGGTTCAATCCTTCTGCCTGGCTGTTTTCCTTTTTCTTTTTTTTTTTGAGAGGGAGTTTCTCTCTTGTTGCCCAGACTGGAGTGCAATGGTGAGATCTCGGCTCACCACAACCTCCGCCTCTTGGGTTCAAGCAAATCTCCTGCCTCAGCCTCCCAAGTAGCTGGGATTACAGGCGTGTGCCACCACACTTGGCCTGTTTCCCCTTTTCTTCCCATGCAGCCTGTGAAATGAATGTCTAAGTGTGAGGGCACAAGAGAGAGATGCAGAAAGAGACAGAGATAGAGGAAAGGTGCCGAGTCCAGAGCTCCACATCTTGGCCTGGGAGGTGAGGGGTGCCAGGGGCACCTGGAAGGGTTGCTTGGTGGGAACTATCTAGGAAATGCTTGGCCACCGACCCCCATCTATAGCATTTAAAGCCATCTCTCTTCCTTGGCCTGGAATTTGAGCCGAGCTATAATTCAGGACACTCCTAGGAGGATGAGGTCTGATTTTCTCCAGGAGAATTCACCAGGCCTGGGGGTGAGCAGGTGGCAGGAGAGAAGCATGGCCCTGCCAGAGTCCCCTCACCACCTTGGGACAAGGTGGTCCCCTTCCCTCACTACCTTGCTGCTTTCTCTTCCTTTCTCCTTCCCAACTCAGAGCATAATCTCAGAGCCTTTTAGAACTTCTGATAGGCCGGGCACGGTGGCTCATGCCTGTAATCCCAGCAACTTTGTGAGGCTGAGGCGGGCGGATCACCTGAGGTCGGGAGTTTGAAACCAGCCTGGTCAACATGGAGAAACCCCATCTCTACTAAAAAATACAAAATTAGCCAGGCATGGTGGCACACGCCTGTAATCCCAGCTACTCGGGAGGCTGAGGTGGGAGAATTGCTTGAACCTGGGAGGCGGAGGTTGTGGCGAGCCGAGATAACACCATTGCACTCCAGCCTGGGCAAAAAGAGCGAAACTCTGTCTCAAAAAAAAAAGAATCTCTGATAAAACATACACTAGGGGCTGGGTGCAGTGGCTCACACCTGTAATTCTATCACTTTGGGAGGCCAAGGTAGGTGGATTGGTTGAGGCCAGGAGTGCAAGGCCAGTCTGGGCAACATGGCAAGACCCTTTCTCTACAAAATAAAAATAAATATTTTATATATATTCACTCGGCCTCCGAAAGTGCTGGGGTTACATGTGTGAGCCACTGCGCCTGGCCTTTTTTTGTATGTTTAGTAGAGACTGGGTTTCGCCATCTTGTCCAGGCTGGTCTTGAACTCCTGACCTGGTGATCCACCTGCCTCGGTCTCCCAAAGTGCTGGGATTACAGTTGTGACCCAGCACGCCCGGCTATTATTATTATTTTTTAGAGACAGGGTCTTGCCTTGCCGACCAGGCTGGAGTACAGCAGTGTGATCCTAGCTCACTACAGCCTCCAACTCCTGGGCTCAAGCACTCTTCCTCCCTCAGCCCCCTGAGTAGTTGGGACTACTCCCTATGCTTGGCTGGGCACAGCGGCTCATGCCTGTAATCCCACTATTTTGGGAAGCCAGGTGAGAAGATCACTGGAGCCCAGGAATTGGAGACTAGCCTGGGCAACATAGTGGGACCTCATTTCTACAAAAATACTAAAGAATTAGCCAGGCGTGATGGGGAGCGCCTGTGGACCCAGTTACTCAGGGGGATAAGGTGGGAGAATTGCTTGAGCCCGGGAGGCAGAGGCTGCAGTGAGCCAAGATCATACCGCTGTACTCCAGAGTGGCTGACTGAGCAAGACCATGTCTCAAAATAAATAAATAAATAAACAAACAAAGGAAAAAATAAAACCCATACTCGTTTAGCAATCACTCCCATTCCCCCACCTCCCAACTCACGGCAAGTGCGAATCTGCTTTCTGTCTCTATGGATTTGCCATTTTTTTTTTTTTTTTGAGACAGACTCTTTTTTTTTGAGTCAGAGTCTCGCTCTGTCGCCCAGGCTGGAGTACAGTGGCATGATCTCGGCTCACTGCAAGCTCCACCTCCTGGGTTCACGCCATTCTCCTGCCTCAGCCTCCTGGATAGCTGGGACTACAGGTGCCCGCCACCATGCCCAGCTAATTTTTTTTTTTTTTTTTTTTTTTTTTAGTAGAGATAGGGTTTCACCGTGTTAGCCAGGATGGTCTCTATCTCCTGACCTCATGATCCACCTGCCTCGGCCTCCCAAAGTGTTGGGATTACAGGCGTGAGCCACCGCGCCTGGCCGAGACAGACTCTTACTCTGTCCCCCAGGCTGGAGTGCAGTGGTGTGATCTCGGCTCACTGCAACCTCCACCTCCCAGGTTCGAGCAATTTTCCTGCCCCAGCCTCCCGAGTAACTGGGACTACAGGCACCCACCACCATGCCCAGCTAATTTTTGTATTTTTAGTGAAGATGGGGTTTCACCAAGTTGGCCAGGCTAGTCTCGAAAGCCTGGCCTCAAGTGATCTGGCCGCCTCAGCCTCCCAAAGTGCTGGGATTACAGGAGTGAACCACTGCACCCGGCCAAGGATTTGCCTATTTTCGACATTTTATATCAGTGGAATCATATAATTTATTGTATTCTGTGACTAGCTTCTTCCACTAAGCATAATTATTGAAGGTCAACTCACATTGTAGAATGAATCAGTACTTCATTCCTTTTTTTTTTGAGATGGAGTCTCATTCTTGTTGCCCAGGCTGGAGTACAGTGGCACGGCGGGATCTCAGCTCACTGCAACCTCTGCCTCCTAGTTTCAAGTGATTCTCCCTGCCCCAGTCTTCCGAATAGCTGGGACTACAGGCACACACCACCACACCCGGCTAATTTTTGTATTTTTAGTAGAGACAGGGTTTCACCATGTTGGTCAGGCTGGTCTCAAACTCCTGACCTCAGGTGATCCACCCACCTTGGCCTCCCAACGTGCTGGGATTACAGGCATGAGCCACCTTGTCTGGCCCTTTTTATTCTTTCTTTCTTTTTTAAATAGAGATGGGGTCTTGCTATGTTGTCCTGAACTCATGGGCTCAAGTGATTCTCCCACCTGTGCCTCCCAAAGTGCTGGGAGCTCACAGGACTGAGCCACCGTGCCCAGCCCAACTTCATTCCTTTTTATGGCTGAGTAATATTCCATTGCACAGACAAATATAGGACATTTTAGTTGCAGTCAAACTCTAAGTTCCTTCCTTTCTTCCTTCCTTCCTCCATTCCTTCTTTCTTTTCTTCCTTCCTCTCTCTCCCTTTTCTTTTCTTTTTTTTTTTTTTTTTTGAGATAGGGTCTCATTCTGTTGCACAGATTGGAGTGCAGTGGCGTTGTTATCATGGCTCACTGTAACCCCAAACTCCTCAGTTCAAGTGATCCTCCCACCTCAGTCTCCCGAGTAGCTGCAACTACAGGCATGTGCCACCACACCTGGCTAATTATTTATTTATTTTTTTATTTTTGAGATGGAGTCTTTGCTTTGTCACCCAGGCTGGAGTGCAGTGGCCTGATCTCGGCTCACTGCAAGCTCCGCCTCCCGGGTTCACACCATTCTCCTGCCTCAACCTCCTGAGTAACTGGGACTATAGGCGCCCTCCACCATGCTCAGCTAATTGTTTTTGTTTTTGTTTTTGTTTTTGTTTTTTTGAGACGGAGTCTCGCTCTGTTGCCCAGGCTAGAGCGCAGTGGCCGGATCTCAGCTCACTGCAAGCTCCGCCTCCCGGGTTTAGGCCATTCTCCTGCCTCAGCCTCCCAAGTAGCTGGGACTACAGGCGCCTGCCACCTCGCCAGGCTAGTTTTTTTGTATTTTTTAAGTAGAGACGGGGTTTCACTGTGTTAGCCAGGATGGTCTCGATCTCCTGACCTCGTGATCCACCTGTCTCAGCCTCCCAAAGTGCTGGGATTACAGGCTTGAGCCACCGGGCCCGGCCTTGTTTTTGTATTTTTTAATAGAGACGGGGTTTTCTGGCCAGGCGCGGTGGCTCAAGCCTGTAATCCCAGCACTTTGGGAGGCTGAGGCGGGCGGATCACGAGGTCAGGAGATCGAGACCATCCTGGCTAACACGGTGAAACCCCGTCTCTATTAAAAACTACAAAAAACTAGCCGGGCGAGGTGGCGGCGCCTGTAGTCCCAGCTACTCGGGAGGCTGAGGCAGGAGAATGGTGTGAACCCGGGAGGCGGAGCTTGCAGTGAGCTGAGATCCGGCCACTGCACTCCAGCCTGGGTGACAGAGCGAGACTCCGTCTCAAAAAAAAAACAGAGACGGGGTTTCACTGTGTTAGCCAGATAGTCTTGATCTCCTGACCTCGTGATCCGCCCGCCTCAGCCTCCCAAAGTGCTGGGATTACAGATGTGAGCCACCACACCCGGCCTACAACTGGCTAAACTTTTTGTATTTTTTGTAGAGACAGGGTTTCACCATGTTGGCCAGGCTGGTCTCGAACACCTGGGTTCAGGTGATCTACCTGTCTCAGCCTCCGAATTGCTGAGATTACAGGCATGAACCACTGTGCCCAGCCTAGACCGTTTTCTAAAGCAATGGCACACTGGCAGTCATGGTGGCCCATATCTATAACCTAGCACTTTCAGAGGCTGATATGGCGGGATCACTTGCCCCCGGGAATTCTAGAAGAGCCTGAGCAACATAACGAGACCCCCATCTCTACAAAAAATAAAAAGTTAGCCATGGTAATGTGCACCTGTAGTCACAGCTACTCAGGAAGCTGATGTGGAAGGATCACTTAAACCCAGGAGTTCTGGGTTACAGCGAGCCATGATCACACCACTACACTCCAGTCTGTGCAACAAAATGAGACCTTGCCTCTAAAAAAAAAAAAAGACAAAAGAAAAAGAAGGAAGAAACTCATTTAATTTTATTTATTTATTCGAGACGGAGTCTTGGTCTGTTGCCCAGCTGGAGTGCAGTGGCACAATCTCGGCTCACTGCAAGCTCCGCCTCCCAGGTTCAGGCCATTCTCCTGCCTCAGCCTCCAGAGTAGCTGGGACTACAGGCGCCCGCCACCACCCCCGGGTAATTTTTGTATGTTTAGAAGAGACCGAGTTTCACCGTGGTCTCAATCTCCTGACCTCGTGATCCACCCACCTCGGCCTCCCAAAGTGCTGGGATTACCAGCGTGAGCCACCGCGCCCAGCCAGTGAGGCCCCATTTCTAAAAAAAAAAAGGAAAACATTACCCAGGGCTGGTGGTGTGGTGATGGGTGCCTGCAGTCTCAGCTACTCAGAAGGCTGAGGCAGGGAGGATGGCTTGAGCCTAGGAGTTCAAGGCTGCGGTGAGCCATGTTCACCTTACTGCATTCCAGTGTGAGCGACAGAGCGAGATCCTATCTCAAAAAAGGTAGAAACAGGCTGGGCACGGTGGTCATGCCTGTAATTCCAGCACTTTGGGAAGCCAATGTGGGTGGATCACCTGAAGTCAGGAGTTCAAGACCAGCCTGACCAACATGATGAAACCCTGTCTCTACTAAAAATACAAAATTAGCTGGGCGTTGTGGCACATGCCTGTAATCCTAGATACTTGGGAGGCTGAGGCAGGAGAATCGCTTGAACCCAGGAGGCAGAGGTTGCAGTGAGCCGAGATCATGCCACTGCACTCCAGCCTGCGCGACAAGAGCGAAACTCTGTCTGTTGATCATACAGTGATCAATAGATCTGCACCCACAGTGCAGTCCATCTTTCTTTTCTTTCTTTCTTTTTTTTTGGGTTGGGGGGCAGCGGGGGTTAAGGTCTCACTCTGTTGCCCAGGCTAGAGTGCAGTGGAACACAGTTTATTGCAGCCTTGACCTTCTGGGCTCAAGTGATCCTCTTCCGTTAGCCTCCCAAGTAGCTGGGACTACAGGCATGCAACACCATAGCCAGCTAATTTTTTCATTTTTAGTTTTTGTAGAAATGGAATCTCCACGTTACCCAGGCTGGTCTCGATCTCCTGGGTTCAAGTAATTCACCCACCTTGGCCTACCAAAGTGCTGTGATTACCGGCATGAATTCACTATGTTACCCAGGCTGGTCTTGCAAACTCCTGGCTTCAAGGGATCCTCCAACCTCGCCCTCCCAGAATGTTGGGATTACAGGTGTGAGCTATCACGCCTGCCAAACAGCATACATTCTTTTTATTGCTTTAATATAAATGCAATTTTATTTCCCTTTGAAGGATACAATTGAGAAGTATAATTACTATGATGTATAATTTCTCCAACTGGGGGTAATTGCTTTTTTTTTTCTTTACTTGACTTTTTTTTTTTTTTTTTAGCCAGAGTCTCACTGTTGCCCAGGCTGAAGTGCAGTGGCGCAATCTCGCCTCACTGCAACCTCCTCCTCCTGGGCTCAAGCAATCCTCCTGCCTCAGCCTCCCGAGTAGCTGGGACTAGAGGCGCCTGCCACCAGGCCAGACTCATTTTCTTTTCTTTTTTTTTTTGAGACAGATTCTTGCTCTGTCACTCGGGCTCGGTGCAGTGGCACAATCTAGGTGCAACCCCCGCCTCCTGGGTTCAAGCCCTTCTCCTACTTCAGCCTCCCCAGTGCTGGGATTACAGGTGTGTAACACCACGCCCAGCTAATTTTTGTATTTTTAGTAGAGACGAGGTTTCACCATATTGGTCAGGCTGGTCTCGAACTCCTGACCTCATGATCCACCCACCTTCCCCTCCCAAAGTGCTGGGATTACAGATGTGAGCCACTGCACCGGGCCCTAATTTTGTATTTTTAGTAGAGAACAGGTTTCACCCTGTTGGCCAGGCTGGTCTTGAACTCCAGACTTCAAGTGATCTGCCTTCCTTGGCCTCCCAAAGTACTGGGATTACAAGCATGAGCCACTGCACCTAGCCTCCAGTGTCTGGGAATGTGCCGTTTGTCCTACCAGGGGTACATTTCCTTCCTCTCTTTTTTTGGCTCCTACTCATCCATTAGATTCCATGATAGACATTTCCAGCATAGACAACAATCCATTGAATGAAAAACTGCCATTTGCAGATAGCTGGCTCTCCTGACTAATTCTGACCATTGAAGTAGGAGTGAAGTGACATACATTATTCTATATGTCAGTCAGTTCTGAACAGAGGCATCCAAAAACTTATGCATGGCTCTCCTGTCTGCCTCTTGCTCCTCTGTCTGAAGCAGAGCGTTTCAGATAGTGCATCCACAAGATGATGGGAGACTTGTCATCCTGGGCTCCTGAATGACTGTGTGGAGCTGAGCCCCTGCCAGCCCATATATGATGCATTGCCTGAGGAAGAAATCAACTTTGATTGTGTTAAACCACTGAGCTTTGGGCTTGTTACTGCAGCAAATCTTGACCTATTCTGACTAATACAGAACCCAACTTAAATGTGGCTTCCTCAGAGAAGTCCTCCTGGATCACAGCCCCCAGACTCAGTTTCTTTCCCCTTTTGTAAGCTTGTATGTTCCTACTTGATTATTACTGCAAACATAACTGTGTAATTATTTGTGTAATGAGTTCATCAGCTCTATGCTCCACCCCATGTCCAAAACCCCAAGGGGAGACAACAGTGTGGATTTTCCATTGCTGCAGCCCAGACTCAAAATAGTGTCTGGTGCATAATAAGTACCCTGGATACATTTGTTGAATGAAAGTTTTGTGGTGGGGCGTAGTGGCTCATTCCTGTAATCCCAGAACTTTGGGAGGCCAAGGCAGGCAGATCACGAGGTCAGGAGTTCGAGACCAGCCTGGCCAATATGGTGAAACCCCGTCTCTACTAAAAATACAAAAGTTAGCTGGGCATGGTGGCACGCGCCTGTAGTCCCAGCTACTCGGGAGGCTGAGGCAGGATAATCACTTGAACCTGGGAGGTTGAGGTTGCAGTGAGCCGAGATTGTACCACTGTACTCCAGCCTGGGCAACAGAGTAAGACTCTGTCTCAAAAAAAAAAAAAAGAGAGAGAGAGAGTTTTGCATCCTTTCAGCCAAAGGCAGCAAGGCCAGGCACAGTGGCTCATGCCTGTAATCCCAGCACTTTGGGAGGCTGAGGCGGGCCGATCATCTGAGGTGAGGAGTTCAGGACCAGCCTGGCCAACATGGCGAAACCTCGTCTCTACTAATAGTACAAAAATTAGCCTGGGCATGGTGGTGCAAGCCTGTAATCCCAGCTACTCAGGAGGCTGAGGCAGGGGAATCACTTGAATCCTGGAGGTGGAGGTTGCAGTGAGCTGAGATTGCACCACTGTACTCCTGCCTAGGCAACAAAGTGAGACTCCATCTCAAAAAAAAAAAAAAAAAAAGCAGTAATTAGCAGGACTCATTTCTAGAACATCATTCATGTAACCCACAGGGTAATGGATGCGTGAGAGGCGGGACAGGATGACCCCAGAAACAGGGGAAGTTTGACAAGGAACATGATCTATCGTGAGAAAGTGCCTATCCATGTAGTTTTCGTTTTCTTAAAGGCTGTAATTTGTCCCAACAACTGCTCTGCCTGGGAGGGATTTCCAGGCATGATTTATTTCACTAAGAGGCATGGGAACTGGGTGGAGATGCACGGAAACATTTTTTGAATTGTTGAAAGGCCCAGGATAAAATTCATGCACAGACATCACAATGCAGTCAGTAGAAGGAAATGTTATCTTACTGGGTTCTACTCAAGGGCAGTTTTGAGTCAGTGCCCTAATGCCACCATACTGATTTGTTTTCTCAACTCTATTAGGGAATACTTGACATGTAATAAGCTGCACATACTTAAAATATTCCATAGTGGAACATGGGGGCACATGCCTGTAATCCTTGCTGCTCAGGAGGCTGAGGAGGGAGGATCACTTGAGCCCAGGAGTTCGAAGCTGCAATGAGCTGTGGTGGCACCACTGCACTCCAGCCTGGGTGACAGAGTGAGACGATAACAATAATAAAATAAATTAGCTGGCCAGGCGCGATGGCTCATGCCTGTAATCCCAGCACTTTGGGAGGCCAAGGTGGATGGATTACCTGAGCTCAGGAGTTCGAAACCAGCCTGGGCAACATGGTGAAACCCCATCTCTACTAAAAATACAAAAAATTAGCCAGTCGTAGCAGTGTGCTCCTGTAGTCCCAGCTACTTGGGAGGCGGAGGCAGGAGAATTGCTTGAACCCCAGAGGCAGAGGTTGCAGTGAGCGGAGATGGTGCCACTGCCCTCCAGAGTAAGATTCCATCTCAAAAACTAAAAATAGGCCGGGGGCAGTGGCTCACACCTGTAATTCTGGCACTTTGGGAGGCCAAGGCGGGCGGATCATGAGGTCAGGAGATAGAGACCATCTTGGCTAACACAGTGAAACCCTGTCTCTACTAAAAATACAAAAAATTAGCCGGGTGTGGTGGCAGGTGCCTAGTAGTCCCAGCTACTCGGGAGGCTGAGGCAGGAGAATGGCGTGAACCCAGGAGGCGGAGCTTGCAGTGAGCCGAGATCACCCCACTGCACTCCAGCCTGGGCAACAGAGCGAGACTCCATCTCAAAAAATAATAATAATAACAATAATAAATAAATAAATATAAAAAATAAAATAAATTGTCTGGGTGTGGTGGTGCCTGACTGTAATCCCAGCTATTGGGGGAGGCTGAGGCAGGAGAATTGGGAGAATCATTTGAACTGGGAGACGGAGGTTGCAGTGAGCCAAGATCGCAGCACTACACTCCAGCCTGGGTGGCAGAGCAAGACTCCATCTCAAAATAAATAAATAAAATAAAATAGTCTAGTCCCTGTACATCTTCTCCAACACTTGTTAAGATTGGTGTTTCTCATTTTAGAGGTTCTAGAGGATTTTGGGGGGTATCTGATTTCCTTGTTATTTTGAATTTCCCTGATGGCTAATGATGTTCAGATTTTTTTTTTTTTTCCCCCACAGAACCAACAAGTCCAACTTCTTTTTTCTTTTTGTAGAGACAGAGTTTTACTATGCTGTGCAGGCTGGTGTTCAACTCCTGGCCTCAAGCAATCCTCCCACCTCGGCCTCCCAAAGTGCTGGGATTACAGGTGTGAGCTACCAGGCCCAGTCTGTTTTGTTGTTGTTCTTTTTTTTTTTTTTTTTTTTGAGACGGAGTCTTTCTCTGCCACCCAGGCTGGAGTGCAGTGGCTGGATCTCAGCTCACTGCAAGCTCTGCCTCCGGGTTTACGCCATTCTCCTGCCTCAGCCTCCCGAGTAGCTGGGACTACAGGCGCCCACCTCGTCGCCCGGCTAGTTTTTTGTATTTTTAAGTAGAGACAGGGTTTCACCGTATTAGCCAGGATGGTCTCGATCTCCCGACCTCGTGATCCGCCCATCTCAGCCTCCCAAAGTGCTGGGATTACAGGCTTGAGCCACCGTGCCCGGCTGTTGTTGTTCTTAACAGAGACCAGGTCTCACTCTGTCACCCAGGCTGGAGTTAGTGGCATGATCTCAGCTCCTCACAACCTCCGGCTCCTGGGCTGAAATGATCTTCCCACCTCAGCCTCACAAATAGCTAAGACCAGAGACATGTGCCACCAAGCCCGCCTATTTTCTTTTCTATTTTATTTTATTTTTATTTTTTTGAGACGGAGTCTCCCTCTGTCGCCCAGGCTGGAGTGCAGTGGCGCAATCTCGGCTCGCTGCAAGCTCCGCCTCCTGGGTTCACGCCATTCTCCTGCTTCAGCCTCCTGAGTAGCTGGCACTACAGGTGCCCACCACCGCGCCCGGCTAATTTTTTTGTATTTTTAGTAGAGACGGGGTTTCACTGTGTTGGCCAGGATGGTCTCGATCTCCTGACCTTGTGATCCACCCACCTCGGCCTCCCAAAGTGCTGGGATTACAGGCGTGAGCCACCGCGCCTGGCCTATTTTTTTAATTTTTATTTTTGTAGAGACAGGGTCTCCCCATGTTGCCCAGGTTGGTCTCAGACTTGAACTCCTGGGCTCAAGCATTCCTCCTGCCTCAGCATCCCAAGTGCTGGGATTATAGTCATGAGCCACCGTGCCTGGCCATAATGGATATTCTTTTTTTTTTTGAGACAGGGTCTCTCTCTCTCTGGTACCCAGGCTGGAGTGCAGTGGTGCACTCACAGCTCACTGCAGCCTCCACCTCCTGGGCTCAATCCTCCCATCTCAGCCTCTGGAGTAGCTAGGACTACAGATAAGTGCTACCCTGCCCAGCTTTTTTTTTTTTTTTTTTTTTTTTGTAGAGACCACGGTCTCACTATATTGCCCAGGCTGGTCTCAATCTCCTTGGCTCAAGTGATCCTCCTGCCTTGGCCCCCCAAAGTCCTGGGATTACAAGTGTGAGCCATTGCACCCAGCTAAGTTTTGTTCTTACGGCCGACTTAGAGACTCACAAGCAATGACACAGCTGATTAGGAATGACGGTATGTGTGATCAGGTGGACCTGAGAACACACACAGGGTGACTTGCCCAAGCTGGAGGTCAGGACAGGCCTCTGAGCTGTGGGTGGGCAAGCTGAGGCCTGCTGGAGAAGAGGAAGAAACAGACTCCATTCATTTCCAGGCTTGCAGTGATTAATTAGCACAGACTGGGTGGTTTAAAACAGACATGTATTGTCTCACAGCTCTGGAAGCTAGAAGTCCAAAGTCAAGGTGATGGTAGAGCTATGCCCTGTCTGAAGGCTCTGGAGGGGAATTCATACTTGGGTCCTTCCTAGCTTCCCGTGGTTTTTTTGTTTGTTTGTTTGTTTTTGAGATGGAGTTTCGCTCTTGTTGCCCAAGCTGGAGTGCAATGGCACAATCTTGGCTCACTGCAACCTCCACCTCCCGGGTTCAAGCGATTCTCCTGCCTCAGCCTCCCTAGTACAGGCGCCTGCCACCATGTGCAGCTAATTTTTGTATTTTTAGTAGAGACAGGGTTTTGCCATGTTGGCCAGGCTGGTCTCGAATTCCTGGCCTCAAGTGATCCGCCCACTTCAGCCTGCCAAAGTACTGGGATTACAGGTGTAAGCCACCGTGCCTCACCCATTTGACAAAATTTTTTCAAATTAGTTATGCGTGGTGGTGTGCTCCTATAGTCCCAGCTACTCGGGAGGCTGAGGCAGAAGGATAGCTTGATTCTTGTAGTTGGAGGCTGTAGTGAGCTAGGATTACACCACTGCACTCCTGGGCCACAGAGAGAGATCAGGTCTCTAAAAATTAATCAGTTAATCTGCAAAGACCCTATTTCCAAATAAGGGCACATCCACAGATACCTGGGCTTAAGACTTCCGCATGAATATTTGGAGAACAGAGAATTCAACCCACAATCCAGGCTGACCTGTGACAGTGACAGTTATTTGGTATCCAAAGTGTGGCTACAAGTTTGATCTTGGAAAGCCTGGGACAGCCCAGCCAGGGGGTTCCTGAGGTGCAGGTGGCTGGTGACTGGCTTGTTTAAAGGCACAAACCTTGCGGGAGCAGGAGGAGGAAGACAGAAGAGGAAGGGAAGAAATTGTTGAGAGACCTGGGTCAGTCTCACCAGACTGAATGCAGAAGCCGAAGACCCCTGGCCCCTACACTGGGCTCAAAGTGGTCAACTCCACGACCAGGGGCGGTGGCTCACACCTGTAATCCCAGCACTTTGGGAGGCTGAGGCAGGTGGATCACATGAGGTTAGGAGTTCGAGACCAGTCTGCCCAACGTGGTGAAACACTGTCTCTACTAAAAATACAAAAATTGCTGGGTGCGGTGGCTCAAGCCTGTAATCCCAGCACTTTGGGAGGCCGAGACGGGCGGATCACGAGGTCAGGAGATTGAGACCATCCTGGCTAACACGGTGAAACCCCGTCTCTACTAAAAAAAATACAAAAAACTAGCCGGGCGAGGTGGCGGGCGCCTGTAGTCCCAGCTACTCGGGAGGCTGAGGCAGGAGAATGGCGTAAACCCGGGAGGCTGAGCTTGCAGTGAGCTGAGATCCGGCCACTGCACTCCAGCCTGGGCGACAGAGCGAGACTCCGTCTCCAAAAAAAAAAAAATTAGCCAGGTATGGTGGCAGGTGCCTGTAATCCCAACTACTCGGGAGGCTGAGGCAGGAGAATCACTTGAACCCAGGAGGCGGAGGTTGCAATGAGCCGAGATTATGTCACTGCACTCCAGCCTGGGCAACAAGACCAAAACTCCAACTCAAAAAAAAAAAAAAAAGTGCTCAACTCTAAGAGAGTGTGGTGGTGTGTGCCCATGGGAGGCTGAGGCAGGATCGTTTGAGCCCAGGAGGTCAAGGCTGCAGTGAGTACTGATTGCACTATTGCACTCCAGCCTGGGTGACTGAGACTCTGTCTCAAAAATAACACTAGGGCTGGGTGCAGTGGCTTATGCCTGTAATCCCAGCATTTTGGGAGGGTGAGGCAAGCGGATCACTTGAGCTCAGGCATTTGAGACCAGCCTAGGCAACCTGGAGAAATGGTCTCTACTAAAAATACAAAAAATAGCAAGGCATGGTGGTGCACGCCTGTAGTTCCAGCTATTTTAGAGGCTGAGGTGGGAGGATCGCTTGAGGTCAGGAGGTCAAGGCTGCAGTGAGCTGTGACCACACCACTGCACTCCAGTCTGGGTGACAGAGCGAGACCCTGTCTCAATAAAATAAAATAAAATAAAATAAAATAAATTAAAGTAAAGTAAAGTAAAAATACTACATTTTTAAAGTGGTCGGCCAGCCGCAGTGGCTCAAGCCTGTAATCCCAGCACTTTGGGAGGCCGAGACGGGCGGATCACGAGGTCAGGAGATCGTGACCATCTTGGCTAACCCGGTGAAACCCCGTCTCTATTAAAAAATACAAAAAATTAGCTGGGCGAGGTGGCGGGCGCCTGTAGTCCCAGCTACTCGGGAGGCTGAGGCAGGAGAATGGCATAAACCCGGGAGGCGGAGCTTGTAGTGAGCTGAGATCCGGCCACTGCACTCCAGCCTGGGCGACAGAGGGAGACTCCATCTCAAAAAAACAAACAAACAAACAAAATTAACCTAGCATGACGGCACGTGCCTGTAGTGCTACCTACTCAGGAGGCTGAAGAGAGAGGATCCTGGAGCCCAAGAGATTGAGGCTGAAGTAAGCCATGATCGCCCCACTGCACTCCAGCCTGGGCGACAGAGACCTTGTCTCTATTTCATTACATGTTGAGATGATAACGTTTTGGATGCATTGGGATATATGAAAAGAATTATTAAAATTGATATCACCTGTTTCTTTTTACTTTTAAAAAATGTGGCCATAGAACATTGAAAATTATATTTCATGTTATTCTTCTACTGGATTGTACTTCTCCAGTTTTTGGGTTTTTTTTTTGGTCTGTTTGTTTTTGGGTTTTTTGGTTTTTTTTAAAGGAGTCTCAGTCCTGTTGCCCAGGCTGGATTGCAGTGGAGCAATCTCAGCTGATTGCAACCTCCACCTCCTGGGCTCAAGCAATTCTACTGCCTTAGCCCCCCGAATAGCTGGTACTACAGGTAACCACTACACCTGGCTAATTTATGTATTTTTAGTAGAGACAGGGTTTCATCACGTTGTCTAGGCTGGTCTCGAATTCCTGACATCAAGTGATCCGCCTTGGCCTCCCAAAGTGCTGGGATTACAGGCGTGAGCCACAGCCCCCGGACTCTTCTCCAGATGTTTTTTGGCAAGATGGAATTTGTTTATAAAAATACCTTTCTTTTTTTTTTGAGACGGAGTCTCGCTCTGTCACCCAGGCTGGAGCGCAGTGGCCAGATCTCAGCTCACTGCAAGCTCCGCCTCCCGGGTTTAGGCCATCCTCCTGCCTCAGCCTCCCGAGTAGCTGGGACTACAGGCGCCCGCTACCTCACCCAGCTAGTTTTTTGTATTTTTTTAGTAGAGACGGAGTTTCACCGTGTTAGCCAGGATGGTCTCGATCTCCTGACCTCGTGATCCACCCGTCTCGGCCTCCCAAAGTGCTGGGATTAGAGGCTTGAGCCACCGCGCCCGGCCTTAAAAATACCTTTCTAAGCTGAATGTGGTGGTGTGTACCTGTAATCCCAGCTACTCGGGAAGCTGAAGTCGGAGGATTCTTTGAGCTCAGGAGTTGGAGACGAGCCAGGGCAACACAGCAAGATCCTGTCTCAAAAAAAAAAAAAAAAAAAAAAAAAAACCCAGCTAGGTCCTTCTAGCTGTTTGTGGATTTGAGGGGTCAGACGCAGCAGCTAAGAGACCAGGGACTGTGATGATGGATGCTGGACCCAGGAGGACAGTGGTGAGAATGAGAATAACAAGAACAGTCATAATTTACACTGACGTGGTGAAGACCATGTGCCTGGCACTGTTCTAAGCATTTTGCATAATCATTTCATCCTACTCCCAAACACTAGAAGGGAGTCAGTATCCCTACCCCATTTGGGAGATAAAGAAACTAAAGCAGTGGCCGGGCACTGTGACTCACCCCTGTAATCCTAACACTTGGAGAGGCTGAGGCAGGAGGATCACTTGTTCCCAGGGATTCGAGGCTGCAGGGAGCAATGATCACACCATCACACTCCAGCGTGGGCAACAGAGTGAGACCCCATCTCTCAAAGAAAAAGAAACTGAGGCAGAGAGTGGTGAGGTCACTTATCTGAGTAATTTGGCTGCAGAGTCTACACTGAGCGCGGAAGCCAAAGATCCCTGGCCCTACACTGGGCTCAAAGTGGTCAACTCCAGAGGAATGTGGTTGTGTGTGCCCATGGTCCTAGCTACTCAGGAGGCTCAGGCAGGATCACTTGAGCCAGGAGGTCAAGGCTGCCATGAGTCCTGATTGTACCACTGAACTCCAGCCTGGGTGACAGAGTGAGACTCTGTCTCAAAAATAATACAGCTGGTCACAGTGGTTCATGCCTGTAATCCCAGCACTTTGAGAGGCTGAGGAGGGCAGATTCCCTGAGGTCAGGAGTTCGAGACTAGCCTGGCCAACAGGGCAAAACCTGTCTCTACTAAAAATACAAAAAATTAGCTGGGTGTGGTGGCGCACGCCTGTAATCCCAGCTACTCAGGAGGCTGAGGCAGGAGAATCACTTAAATCCATGAGGTTGGCCGGGCGCGGTGGCTCAAGCCTGTAATCCCAGCACTTTGGGAGGCCGAGACGGGCGGATCACGAGGTCAGGAGATCGAGACCATCCTGGCTAACACGGTGAAACCCCATCTCTACTAAAAAAATCTACAAAAATCTAGCCGGGCGAGGTGGCGGGCGCCTGTAGTCCCAGCTACTCGGGAGGCTGAGGCAGGAGAATGGCGTAAACCCGGGAGGCGGAGCTTGCAGTGAGCTGAGATCCGGCCACTGTACTCCAGCCTGGGTGACAGAGCGAGACTCCGTCTCAAAAAAAAAATAAATAAATAAATCCATGAGGTCGAGGTTGCAGTGGGCCGAGATCGCGCCACTGTACTCCAGCCTGGGCAACAGAGTGAGACTCTGTCTCAAAAAAAAAAAAAAAAAGGGAATTGGGGTTGGATGCAGTCTTGAGGGTGGGGCCCTCGTGATGGAATTAATGCCTTGACAAAAAGAAGATACATGAGACCTTTCTGTCTCTCCACGTACCTGCACCAAAAAAAAAAGGTATGTGAGGACTGGGCACAGTGGCTCATGCCTGTAATACAAGCACTTTGGGAGGCCAAGGTGGGAGGATTCCTTGCACTCAGGAGTTTGAGACCAGCCTGGCCAACATGGCAAAAAGATACAAAACTGAGCAGCACATGGTGATATGTGGCTGCGGTCCCAGCTACTTGAAAGGCTGAGGTGGGAGGATCTGCTTGAGATCAGGATGTCTTTTCTTTTTTTTGACAGAGTCTCCTTCTGTTGCCTAGGCTGGAGTGCAGTGGCACAATCTCAGCTCACTGCAAGCTCCGCCTCCCAGGTTCACACCATTCTCTTGCCTCAGCCTCCTGAGTAGCTGTTACTACAGGTGCCTGCCACCACACCTGGGTAATTTTTTGTATTTTTAGTAGAGATGGGGTTTCACCATGTTAGCCAGATGGTCTCAATCTCCTGACCTTATGATCCGCCTGCCTTGGCCTCCCAAAGTGCTGGGATTACAGGCGTGAGCTACCGAGCCCAACCAAGACCAGGATGTCAAGGCTGCAGTGAGCCAAGATCATGCCACTGCACTCCAGTACTGGCAACAGAGTGAGACTGTGAGAAAAAAATAAAAATAAAAGAAGAAAGAAAGGAAGGCATGAGAGAGGATATAAGAAGAGAAAACCAGCTGGGCGCAGTGGCTCACGCCTGTAATCCTAACACTTTGGGAGGCCAAGGCAGGCAGATCACTTGAGGTCAAGAGTTTGAGACCAGCCTGAGCAACATGGAGAAACCCCGTTTCTACCAAAAATACAAAAAATTAGCTAGGTGTGGTAGTGGGCGCTTGTAATCCCAGTTACTTGGGAGGCTGAGGCAGGAGAATTGCTTGAACCTGGGAGGCAGAGGTTGTGGTGAGCCGAGATCGCCCCATTGCACTCCAGTCTAGGCAAAAAGAGCAAAACTCTGTCTAAAAAAAAGAGAAAAGAAAAAAAAAAGAAGAAGAAGAGAATCGCACCAAGAACCATGCTGGCACCCTGATCTGGGACTTTCTAGCCTCTAGAACTGTGAGAAACAAAGGTGTGTTGTTTCAGCCCCCAAGGCTGTGGTATTTGTCAAAGCAGCCCAAGGCGACAAAGACAGTAAGGTTGTGATAACTACTCCCATATGGGTAAAAAAAAAAAAAAAAAAGACAGGAAAGAGAAGGAGGCCAAGGGTGGAGATGGGGGAGAATTTTGAGAGTGGTAATCATCGTGCAAGGGTGATATTTGAATAAAGACTTGCAGCCAGGCACAGTGTCTCACGTCTGTAATCTCAGTACTTTGGGAGGCCGAGGTGGGTGGATCACTTGAGGTCAGGAGTTCGAGACCAGCCTGGCCAACATGGTGAAATCCCATCTCTACTAAAAATACAAAAATTAGCTGGGTGTGGTGGCACGTGCCTGTAATCCCAGCTACTCAGGAGGCAGGAGGATCACTGGTGCCCAGGAGGTCGTGGTTGCAGTAAGTTATGACCGCGCCACTGTACTCCAGCCTGGGCAACAAAGTGAGACCCTGCAAAAAAGAAAAAAAAAAAAAAGAAATAAAGACCTGAAGGAGGTGAAGGAGAGCCATGGTGAGAAACACGGTCCAGGCGGAGGGAACAGCAAGTGCCAAGACTCTGAGGTGGTACTGGATCTGTTGAGTTTGAGAAAGGGCGCACTTGGCTGGTTGCAGTGGCTCACACTTGTAATCCCAGCACTTTGGGAGGCCCAGGCAGGTGGATCACCTGAGGTCAGGAGTTCAAGACCAGCCTGGTCAACATGGTGACATTCCGTCTCTACTAAAAGTACAAAATTAGCTGGGTGTGGTGGCCCACACCTGTAATCCCAGCTACTCCAGAGGCTGAGGCAGGAGAATCGCTTGAACCTGGGAGGCGGAGGTTGCAGTGAGCTGAGATTGTGCCATTGCACTCTAGCCTGGGCTATAGAGTGAGACTGTCTCAAAAAAATAAATCAATAAATTAATAAATTAAGGAAAGAGAAAGGGGTCAATTGTGATTGAAGGGGTCTGGGAGGAGACGGGAAAAGAGGAAAGTCGGAGGTGACTGACCCTTTTGTGCCTTCTTCTTGGATCACACCCTCATTCAAATATTTCTCTTACTTCCTCCTAAGAGCTGAGGACGGAGCCCTGGGGCTGGCCACTAGAGGCCACCCTCTCCATGGCTCACAGGGTCACTGCATTGTCATCATGCAGTTGGCTCTCACTGAGCCCCAACTGTTCCTCAAATACCACTCTAAGCATTTTTCATGGATAAATTCAGCTCATTCCCATACATCTTTAGGAGTTAGATGCATTTAAACTGTTTTCCTGGCTGGGCGAAGTGGCTCATGCCTGTAATCCCAGCACTTTGGGAGGCCGAGACAGGCGGATCACCTGAGTCAGGAGTTTGAGACCAGCCTGGCCAACATGGTGGAACCTTGTCTCTACGAAAAATACAAAAATTAGGCCGGGCGCGGTGGCTCAAGCCTGTAATCCCAGCACTTTGGGAGGCCGAGACGGGCGGATCACGAGGTCAGGAGATCGAGACCATCCTGGCTAACACGGTGAAACCCCGTCTCCATTAAAAATACAAAAAAAACTAGCCGGGCGAGGTGGCGGGCGCCTGTAGTCCCAGCTACTCCGGAGGCTGAGGCAGGAGAATGGCGTAAAACCTGGGAGGCGGAGCTTGCAGTGAGCTGAGATCCGGCCACTGCACTCCAGCCCGGGCGAAAGAGCAAGACTCCGTCTCAAAAAAAAAAAAAAAAAAAAAAAAAAAAAAAGAAAAATACAAAAATTAGCTGGGCGTGGCAGTGTGCGCCCATAATCCCAGCTACTCGGGAGGCTGAGGCAGGAGAATCACTTGAATCTGACAGGTAGTGGTTGCAGTGAGCCGAGATCGCACTACTGCACTCCAGCCTGGGCAACAAGAGCGAAACTCCGTCTCAAAATAAATACATAAATAAATAAAAATAAAATAAAAAATAAAAATTGTCCCTGGCCAGGTGCAGTGGCTCATGTCTGTAATCCTAGAACTTTGGGAGGCTGAGGGTAATCGTTTCAGCCCAGGAGTTCAAGATCAGCCTGAGCAACACAGGAAGACTCTATTTCTACAGAAAAATTTTAAAAATTAGCCAGGGGTGGTGGCACGTGCCTGTAGTCCTGGCTACTCAGGTGGCTGAGGCAGGAGACTTGCTTAAGCCTGGGCAGTTGAGACTGCAGTGAGCCGTGATCAGGCCACTGCACTGTAGCCTGGATGACAGAGCAAGACCCTGTCTCAACAACAACCACCAAAATATGTTTGGGCCTTGCGAGATTAGAGAAAAAAAAAAATTAAACAATAAAAATAAAATAAAATATTTTTCTGTAGTCTCAGCTACTTGGGAGGCTGAGGCAGGAGGATCACTCGAGCTAAGGAGTTACAGGCCAGCCTGGGCAACATAGAGAGAGCTTGTCTCTATAAAAAGTTAATTGAGGCCGGGCGCGGTGGCTCAAGCCTGTAATCCCAGCACTTTGGGAGGCCGAGACGGGCGGATCACGAGGTCAGGAGATCGAGACCATCCTGGCTAACACGGTGAAACTCCGTCTCTACTAAAAATACAAAAAAAAAAAAAAACTAGCCGGGTGAGGTGGCGGGCGCCTGTAGTCCCAGCTACTCGGGAGGCTGAGGCAGGAGAATGGCATAAACCCGGGAGGCGGAGCTTGCAGTGAGCTGAGATCCGGCCACTGCACTCCAGTCCAGTCAGGGCGACAGAGCGAGACTCCGCCTCAAAAAAAAAAAAAAAAAAAAAAGTTAATTGATTACTTTTTAAAATAAAGGTTTTTTTCAGCCTTATTGAGGTATAATAGACATACACAAAACCATGCACATTTTAAGCATACAATCTGATGAGTTTTCACACCTGTGAAGCCACTATTACAGTCAAGATACTGAATTTATCCACAGAATAAATAAATAAATTCTATTTATCCACAGAATAAATAAATAAATAAATTTATTCCTGCCTGAGGTGGTGGCTCATGCCTGTAATCCCAGCATTTGGGAAGCTGAGGTGGGAGGATCTCATGAAGCCAGGAGTTTGAGACCAGCCTGGACAACATAGCGAGACCTCGTATCTACAAATAAAATTTAAAAAATTGACCAGGCATGGTGGCTCCTGTCTGCTGTCCCAGATACTCTGGTGGCTGAGGTTGGAGATCATTGTTGGAGGCTGCAGTGAGCTATGAAAGCACCACTGCACTCCAGTCTGGACAACAGAACCAGATCCTGTCTGGACAAAACGAACACTGAAAAAACCTCCCTGGCGCACTTTATTCATCCCTCCCTCCTGCGCCTGCCTACCCGTGGATTTTTTTCCCTGTGCATAATTCTCATGAAGATTCGTCTATGTTGTTACGTGTATTCCAGCCCTATTTTGCAAATGAGGAAACTGAGGCACAGCGGCGTGACTTGCCCCGGAAGTCACAGTAGTCGATTTGGTCCCAGCCCAGGGCGAGTTCTGGGTCTGCAGCCCGCGCAGGTGCGCTCGGGTGGCGGGGCGGGCGCGGCAGGTGCGCAGTCTCATCTGGACGCCTGCCGGGTCAGTCCTGGACCTAAGGGCGGGGCCAGGGGCGGGGGCTCCCCAGCTCTGCTGCCTCTGATAAGGGCCTGAAGGGACTGTCGCACTCCTGGCGGTGTGATAAGGCGGGCGTGGGGAGGCTGTGGGGAGGCGTCGGGGTTTGAGGTCCGCGCCTGCCGAACCAGGATCGGGGCAGGAAAGGCGGCTGGGGCGGGGAGAGGGCGGGGAGAGGGCGGGGAGGGGCGGGCCGTCTGGCTTGGCCACGCCCACCGTCATCCGGGGTCCTGGCCCGCTAAGATGGCGATGGCTACGGGAGCTGAAGTGGCGGCTGCTGCCGGGCCCGGGACCCTGGGGACGGGGGCCGAGTAGCGCCTTCCCAGGGCCCCGTGAACCGGCCGCGGGTCGCCCTTGGGGGGCAGCGACCACAGGCCACCACCCGGGCCCTCGGTCCGCCCTCCCGGCGCGTCCATGAACTCAGTGTCGCCGGCCGCCGCGCAGTACCGGAGCAGCAGCCCGGAGGACGCGCGCCGCCGGCCCGAGGCCCGCAGGCTGCGGGGTCCCCGAGGCCCAGACCCCAATGGTCTGGGGCCCTCCGGAGCCAGCGGCATCGCTCTTGGCTCTCCCGGGGCTGGCCCGAGTGAGCCGGACGAAGTGGACAAGTTCAAGGCCAAGTTCCTGACAGCCTGGAACAACGTCAAGTACGGTGAGGAAGGGGCCCGGAGATCGTGGAGGTATCGGGGACCTTTGAGGAAAACCAGATCCCGATCCTGCCAGTTATCCCACCCTTGTTCCCATCCTGAGTCACCTGTGGGTCCCCTCCCTGCCCTGCCCAGGGTGGACCTGTGGCAGGTCCAATAGACAGTGTTTTCAAGCTCCGCCCATTCCCCTGTGTGACCTTGGGCAAGATCCTTTCATTCTTGGCGCCTCAGTTTTTGCCCCTCTCTGTAAAATGGGTACAATAATCAGAACTGCCTTCCTTTATCCTGAATTGATGGTGGACACTCCTGTAAGTGTCACTGGGGGCCCCACCTCCGACTTAGAGGGCTGTTGCACGGAGTCCCCAGAGCCACCCCGGAGATAGGAACTAGGATCGTGCCCATTTCACAGATGGGGGAATGGAAGCGCTGTTGCTGTCATGCAAGTGCTTCATCTCGCTGGGCGCTGCCCCTACGTCTCCCCAGGTTGGGCGGTTAAAAGCCGGACCAGCTTTAGCAAGATCTCCAGCATCCACCTCTGTGGCCGCCGCTACCGTTTCGAGGGCGAAGGTGAGCTGGTGGTTGGGACCTGGGTTGGGGGAGGCCTCTCTGCCCGAGTGTCCCTGGTGGCAGCTGACAGACCCGCTCTTGTAGGTGACATACAGCGTTTCCAGCGGGACTTTGTGTCCCGCCTGTGGCTCACTTACCGCCGGGACTTCCCACCCCTTCCTGGGGGCTGCCTGACCTCGGACTGTGGCTGGGGATGCATGTTACGCAGTGGCCAGATGATGCTGGCACAGGGCCTGCTGCTACATTTCCTGCCCAGAGGTGAGCCATGGCAGGGAAGGTGTGCACTCGGAGTACAGGGTCAACCGCCATATCAGCAGTATTAGAATTACTTGCAAACTAAGAGTTCAAAGTCACGTTAGAATTGTGTGTCAAGTAAATTTTGGAGAGATGAGAGTTGTTTATAAGAGTTTCAGCCGAAACGGCGGCTCATGCCTGTAATCCTAGCACTTTGGGAGGCTGAGGCGGGTGGATCCCTTGAGGTCAGAAGTTCAAGACCAGCCTGGCCAATATGATGAAACCCCATCTCTACTAAAAATACAAACATTAGCTGGTTGTGGTGGCTGGCGCCTGTAATCCCAGGAGGCTGAGGTGGGAGAATCGCTTGAACCCAGGAGGCAGAGGTTGCAGCGAGCCGAGATCGCGCCACTGCACTCCAGCCTGGGCAACAAAGGGAGACTCTGTGTTAAAAAAAAAAAAAAAAAAAAAAAGAGTTTCACCGGGCACGGTGGCTCATGCCTGTAATCCCAGCACTTTGGGAGGCTGAGGCGGGTGGATCATGAGGTCAGGAGTTCAAGACCAGCCTGGCCAAGATGGTGAAACCCCATCTCTACTAAAAACACAAAAATTAGCTGGGTGTGGTGGCGGGCACCTGTAATTTGGGAGGCTGAAGCACAGAATTGCTTGAACCAGGAAGGTGGAGGTTGCAGTGAGCCGAGATCCGTGCTACTGTACTCCAGCCTGGGCAGCAGAGCGAGACTCCATCTCAAAAAAAAAAAAAAAAAAAGTGTTTTGGCCGGACACTGTGGTGCATGCTTGTAATCCCAGCTACCTGGGAGGCTGAGGTGGGAAGATTGCTTGTGCCCAGGTGTTCAAGGCTGCAGTGAACTATGATCCTGCCACTGCACTCCAACCTAGGTGACAGAATGAGACTCCAACAACAATAACAGGTCGGGTGTGGTGGCTCATGCCTGTAAGCCCGGCACATTAGTAAGCTGAGGCAGGAGGATCGCTTGAGCACAGGCGTTTGACACAGCCTAGGCAACATGACAAGACTACTGTCTCTACAAAAAAATGTTAAAAATTAGCCAAGTGTGGTGGCATGTGCCTGTGATCCCAATGACTCAGGAGACTGAGGCGGGAAAATCTGTTGAGCTCAGAATTTAAAGGCCATAGTGAGCAGTGATCGTGCCACTGCACTCCAGTCTGGATGACAGTGAGATCTTGTCTTTATTTATTTATTTTATTTATTATTATTTTTATTTTTGAGACTGAGTCTTCCTCCATCATCCTGGATGAAGTGCAGTGGAGAGATCTTGGCTCACTGCAGCCTCTGCCTCCCAAGTTCAAGCAATTTTGCCTCAGCCTCCCGAGTAGCTGGGAGGTGCCTGCCACCATGCTTGGCTACCTTTTGTATTTTTTTTTTTTTATTAGAGAAGGGGTTTCACCATGTTCGCCAGGCTGGTCTTGAACTCCTGGCCTCAAGTGATCCGCCTGCCAAAGTGCTGGGATTACAGGCGTGAGCCACCATGTCTGGCTGAGATCCTGTCTTTAAGTAACAAAAAGTAAATAAATAAATAAGGATAAGTATAAGTTTCAGGAATATGTAAATTCTGTTGAATTACGGGGTTCAGGAGCATTCGCATTGTGTGCGGTGCATGTGTAGATGGGACCTCTGCCCCCGACACACTAGCACTGTTTGACTATGTGCTCCATTCCACCAGACTGGACATGGGCCGAGGGCACGGGCCTGGGCCCCCCTGAGCTGTCAGGGTCAGCCTCACCTAGCCAGTACCGTGGGCCTGCCCGCTGGATGCCCCCACGCTGGGCCCAGGGTGCCCCTGAGCTGGAGCAGGAACGCCGGCACCGGCAGATTGTGTCCTGGTTCGCCGACCACCCCCGGGCCCCCTTTGGCCTACACCGGCTGGTGGAGCTTGGGCAGAGCTCAGGCAAGAAGGCAGGTGACTGGTATGGGCCATCGCTGGTGG
Source organism: Trachypithecus francoisi (assembly GCF_009764315.1). Classification (NCBI taxonomy): domain Eukaryota; kingdom Metazoa; phylum Chordata; class Mammalia; order Primates; family Cercopithecidae; genus Trachypithecus; species Trachypithecus francoisi. Next base: position 139,375,221 of record NW_022681470.1, on the reverse strand, counting down.
CACACATCCTCAGGTGAGGGCTGCTGCAGGGATCACGGGAGTTGCTGGGTACCAGCAGGCACTCAGGCCTTCCCTCCTGCCCCCAGGAAAGCCGTGGAGAGCTGCTCCGAGGTCACCCGCCTGGTGGTGTACGTTTCTCAGGACTGCACAGGTAAGGGGCTGGAGCCAAGATCACGGGGGTCCCACCCTGAGCCAGACTCTGCCTCACCCGATTCTTAGAGTTCATCTTCCTCAGAGGCTGGAACAAGTTCTGGGGCAGAGGGACACTGGGGAAGGATGCAAGGCCCATGCAGTAGGAGATAGTCCCTCTTCTCCATCTCTCCCTCTGGAACAAGAAACTTTAAGGGCTTCTCCTCGAGTGATAGAATAGAGACATAAGGGTAGGTATGGTGGCACACACTGTAGTCCCAGCTACTCAGGAGGCTGAGGTGGGAGGATTGCTTGAGCCCAGGAGTTCGAGGTTACAGTGAGCTGTGATTATGCCATTGCACTCCAGCCTGGGTGACAGAGTAGGATCCTGGCATAAAATTAAAAAAAAAAAAAAAAAAAAAGTGGCCCGGCACAGTGGCTCACACCTATAATCCCACCACTTTGGGATGCCAAGGCGGGTGGATCACCTGAGGTCAGGTCACTCTGTCACCCAGGCTTAAGTGCAGTGGCACGATCTCGGCTCACTGCAACCTCCGCCTCCCGGGTTCAAGCGATTCTCCTGCCTCAGCCTCCCGAGTAGCTGGAACTATAGGCACACACCACCATACCAGGCTAATTTTTTTATTTTTAATAGAGACAGGGTTTTACCATGTTGACAAGGCTGGTCTTGAACTCCTGACCTCAGGTGATCCGCCCACCTCAGCCTCCCAAAGTGCTGGGATTACAAGCTTGAGCCACTGTGCTGAGCCCCTGTAAAATTTTTTTTTTTATTTTTTTGGAGACAAGGTCTCACTCTATCACCCGGGCTAGAGTGTAGTGGCACAATCTTGACTCACTACAACCTCCACCTCCTGGGTTCAAGTGATTCTTCTGCCTCAGCCTCCTGAGTAGCTGGGACTACAGAAGCATGCCACCATGCCCGGCTAATTTCTTTTTTTTTTTTTTTTGTATTTTTAGTAAAGACGGGGTTTCACTATGTTAGCCAGAATGGTCTCGATCCCCTGACCTCGTGATCCACCTGCCTCGGCCTCCCAAAGTGCTGGGATTACAAGCATGAGCCACCATGCCCGGCCACTCCTGTAAATTTTTTATGCAAGATTGTAGGTGTTTGGGACAAGATTCGATTTTCAGAGAACCACATCTCCAAAACGGGTCTAATCTACTTCTCTAGGAGCACGAAATGGGCTTATGTAGCTGCAAGGCAGGGGGCAGGAGAATGGGCCCAAGTAAACGGGACTGGAGGAGGAGGGACACACCAGGATGTTTGGTTTAGGGGCCGAGTGCCCAGTGCTCCAGTTTCTGTATTGGCAAACCAAGGCTGGAGTCACTGAGGACCTGTCAGGCCTGGGGCTGGGGAGGAGCTTGAGAGAATAGTCTCTACCTCTTTCCACTGTATATACTTTTGGTCTACATCCCAGGGCCTCAGTTGCCCATTCTGTAAAATGGGGATGTCCACACCTGCCTGTAGGTCCTGGGATTTTCTGGGGGCGTTTGGGGGGCACTAGAACTATAATTAGTGATGACAGTGTTGCCCACTGAGAAATTGCAAGGGCGAGGTTGAGTCCCTGGGGTTAGAGGGCCACGCTCGGGCTTGAAGGGTGGCAAGAAGGTGACCTGTTGCCGTCCCGTCCCTCCAGTGTACAAGGCGGATGTAGCACGCCTGGTGGCCAGGCCAGACCCCACAGCCGAGTGGAAGTCTGTGGTCATCCTGGTGCCCGTGCGACTGGGTGGCGAGACTCTCAACCCCGTGTATGTGCCCTGTGTGAAGGTAGGTTCAGCTGAATTCTAGTACACCTCCACCTGGGAGCCCTCCAGACTTGTTTAGTTTAGGTTAGGGCTGCTGTTTTATGCAGCCCTCATCCTTCTCTTTTTTTTTTTTTTTGAGACGGAGTTTTGTTCTTGTTGCCCAGGCTGGAATGCAATAACATGATCTCAGCTCACTGCAACCTCCGCCTCCTGGGTTCAAGCGATTCTCTTGCCTCAGCCTCCCAAGTAGTTAGGATTACAGGCGTGCGCCACCACACCCACCTAATTTTGTACTTTTAGTAGAGACGGGGTTTCACCATTTTGGTCAGGCTGATCTTGAACTCCTGACCTCAGGTCATCTACCCTCCTCGGCCTCCCAAAGTGCTGGGATTACAGGCGTGAGCCACGGCACCAGCCATCCCTTTTCTTTTTTTTTTTTTTTTTTTTTTTTTTTTTTTTTTTTTTTAAGACGGAGTCTCGCTCTGTCGCCCAGGCTGGAGTGCAGTGGCGCAATCTCGGCTCACTGCAAGCTCCGCCTCCTGGGTTCCCGCCATTCTCCCGCCTCAGCCTCCGAGTAGCTGGGACTACAGGCGCCCGCCACCGCGCCCGGCTAGTTTTTTGTATTTTTAGTAGAGACGGGGTTTCACCGTGTTAGCCAGGAGGGTCTCGATCTCCTGACCTCGTGATCCACCCGCCTCGGCCTCCCAAAGTGCTGGGATTACAGGCTTGAGCCACCGCGCCCGGCCTTTTTTTTTTTTTTTTTTTTTTTTTTTGAGACAGAGTCTTGCTCTTTCGCCCAGGCTGGAGTGCAGTGGCACAATCTTGGCTCATTGCAACCTCCACCTCCTGAGTTCAAGCAATTCTCCTGCCTCAGTCTCCCAGGTAGCTGGGACTACAGGCACGTGCCACCATGCCCGGCTAACTTTTGTATTTTTAGTAGAGATGGGGTTTCGCCATGTTGGCCAGGCTGGTCTCAAACTCCTGACCTCAGGTGATCCACCTGCCTCAGCCTCCCAAAGTGCTGGGATTACAGGCATGAGCCCCCGCGCCTGGCCCATCCCTTCTTTTTTGATACTATGGAGCACCTGCTATGTGTGCTCCCCACTGTCCCGACTGCTGGGGGTTCAGAAGGGAACAAAACAGGCAGGAATTTGGAGTGTGCCTGCTAGGAGCAGACATTCTGATGGGAGGATGCTCAGCAGTGGCTCTGTAACCAAAGTGGCATCACCACTTGGAATGAAGCCAGGCACAGTGGCTCACACCTGTAATCCCAGCACTTTGGGAGACCGAGGCAGGAGGATCGTTTAAGACTAGCCTGGGCAACATAGTGAGACCCCCATCTCTACACAATTTTTTTTGAAAACAGAGTCTCGCTCTCTTGCCCATACTGGAATACAGTGGCACCATCTCAGCTTACTGCAACCGCCGCCTCCCAGGTTCAAGCAAGTCTCCTGCCTTAGCCTCCCAAGTAGCTGGGATTACAGGCGTGTGCCACCATGCCTGGCTAAATTTTGTATTTTTAGCAGAGATGGGGTTTCCCCATGTTGGCCAGGCTGGTCTCGAACTCCCGACCTCAGGTGATCCACACACCTCGGTCTCCCAAAGCGTTGGGATTACAGGCATGAGCCACCGCGCCCAGCCTCTACACAAAGTTAAAAAAACAGTAACCCAGTGAAGGGCAGATGAGGGTAGCAGCAGAGCCTAGGAAAGCCCCTCTGCAGCCACCAGGCAAATGAGGAGCCAGAGGAGAAGTGCTCCAGGGAAAAGGAACAACAAGACAGAGACCCTGAGGCTGGAAAGTCCCCTGTGTATTTGCCTCCAAATAAAAGCCAGTTTTCCCAGTGGCCCACGGAGCCCGGCACTATGTGTCCCCACCACCTTCTTGAGGTCATCTCCCACCTTGACCTCATATCCTTCTCCCACACTCTGCTCCAGCCACAGAGGCCTTCTCACCTATTTCAGACACTCCTGCCTCAGGGCCTTTGCACTTGCTGCCCCTGCTGCTTGGAGTGCTCTTTCAGCAGTGATGCAGGTGACTTCTTTTGTGTGCGTGTGTGTTTTTTTTGTTTTTTTTTTTTTTGAGACGGAGTCTCGCTCTGTCACTCAGACTGGAGTGCAGTGGCACAATCTCGGCTCACTGCAAGCTCTACCTCCTGCGTTCACACCATTCTCCTGCCTCAGCCTCCCAAGTAGCTGGGACTACAGGCGCCTGCCACCACTCCTGGCTCATTTTTGTATTTTTAGTAGAGATGGGGGTTTCACTGTGTTAACCAGGATGGTCTCAATCTCCTGACCTCGTGATCCTCCCGCCTCGGCCTCCCAAAGTGCTGGGATTACAGGCGTGAGCCACCGCGCCCGGCTCCTTTTGTATTTTTTATTAGTTATTTAAATATTTGTTCGTTTATTTTACTAACACTAACCATCAAAAGAAATCCTTCAGCTCTTTCCATCATCTCTCAGTAGGGCCTATCCTGACTCTCTTGTTTATTTATTTATGATTGATTGATTCAGAGTCTTTGTTAGCCAGGCTGGAGTGCAGTGGTACAGTCTCACCTCATTGCAGCCTTGACCTCCCGGGCTCAAGTGATCCTCTCACTTCAGCTCCTGAGTAGCTGGGACTACAGGTGCACATACCACCACTCTCAGCTCATTTTTTTTTTTTGTAGAGACAGGGTCACACCATGTTGCCCAGGCTGGTCTTGAACTCCTGGGCTCAAGTGATCCTCCTACTTCGGCCTCCCAAAATACTGAGCTTACAGACATGAGCCACTGCTTGGCTCCTGTTTTAAAATATTTTTGCATGGGAGGTTTTCCAGTGAGAACCAGAAAACCTATGAGACAAATTCTAAAAGAGTGATAATGTTTGACCTCCTTACTTAAAATCACAAGGCTCCCTTCCCTCTTTTATTCTTTTCCATATAGTTAGTCACCTCTAACACATGAGATACATCATATAATTGACTGGGCATCGTGGCCCACGCCTGTAATCCCAGCACTTTGGGAGGCCGAGGCAGGTGGATCACCTGAGGTCAGGAGTTCGAGACCAATCTGGCCAACATGGTGAAATTTCGTCTCTACTAAAAATACAAAAATTAGCTGGGCGTGGTGGTGGGTGCCTGTAATCCCAGCTACTCAGGAGGCTGAGGCAGGAGAACTGCTTGAACCCAGGAGGTGGAGGTTGCAGTGAGCCAAGATCGTGCTACCGCAATTCGGCCTGTAATCCCAGCACTTTGGGAGGCCAAGGCGGGCAGATCACCTGAGGTTAGGAGGAGTTCCAGACCACCCTGGCTAACATGGTGAAACCCCGTTTTTATTAAAAATGCAAAAAATTACCCGGGCGTGGTGGCAGGTGTCTATAATCCCAGCTACTTGAGAAGCTGAGGCAGGAGAACTTAGGAGGTGGAGGTTGCAGTGAGCCGATTGGGCCACTGCACTCCAGGGTGGGTAACAGAGTGAGACTCTGTCTCAAAAAAAAAAATCATGTAATCGTCTTCCTTGTTAGTCTCTCACACTAGGATGTCAGCTCCTGAGGGCAAGGGTTTTGTGGTCTTGATCACTGCTGCCCTCCAGAGGCTGGGTTTTCAACGGAGGAGGCGTTTGCTAAGCGTTTGTTGAGTGGCTGCCTGACAGCACCTGCCCACCCTCCTCCCTGCAGGAACTTCTGCGTTGCGAGCTGTGCCTGGGCATCATGGGCGGGAAACCGCGACACTCACTGTACTTCATTGGCTACCAAGGTAGGCCCACCCCCTCCTCACTCCCCCCCACGCCCCACCGCACCCCCACTCACACCTGCACCCCCTGCAGATGACTTCCTGCTGTACCTGGACCCTCACTACTGCCAGCCCACTGTGGATGTCAGTCAGGCTGACTTCCCCCTGGAGGTGAGTGGGAGCCCCAGTGTGTGGTTGGGGCCTTAGCGGGTGGGCGGCAGGGGCCTCTGAGCCTCCCTCATCTGTCTGCCCCAGTCCTTCCACTGCACTTCGCCCCGCAAGATGGCCTTCGCCAAGATGGACCCAAGCTGTACTGTGGGCTTCTATGCTGGAGACAGGAAGGAGTTTGAGACACTCTGCTCAGAGCTGACCAGGGTGAGCAAGAGGAAAGCTGGAGTAGGGTGAGGGGGTCAGTCGGGCAGGGCTGGGGGTGAAAGAGAAACAGAGGCCTCGAGTCCAATAGAGCTGGGGTGCTGTTTCCAGGCTGGGGGTCCACCCCTGAAAAGGTGGGAATGCCAAAGCCAACTGTTAGGTCAAGGCCGTCCTGCGAGTTGAGGGCGTCACCCCTTGGAGGCAGCTGTATCCAGGGGCTCAAGTGGTGGGAAATCTCTGTCTCTTGGCCCTGCTGTCCGACCAGGGCTCTACCCTTATGGGGGCAAGAGATGGCCACCAGCCCTTCTGGGCACCCACCCTCTGGTCACTGGAAGGGGAATGTGGGTTTTGCAGCAAAAATCCCATGACTGTCAGTCTCTGGCCAAGCTGGGTCACATGCTCATGGCTGAGCCAATCACTGGCCAGGGGATGGAGGGTGCTGATTGGCTGCCCTGTCTTGGAGAGGTGGTCCTGAGAAGCACCTGCTAAATAAACCTGGGCTAAGGAACATGGCTTGGCACTGTTTGTGGCTGAGCCTGTCTCCCTCCTCCCGCCAGGTCCTCAGCTCCTCCTCAGCCACGGAGCGGTACCCCATGTTCACCCTGGCCGAGGGCCATGCTCAGGACCACAGCCTGGATGACCTCTGCTCCCAGCTCTCCCAGCCCACACTCCGGCTCCCTCGTACAGGGCGGCTCCTCAGGGCCAAACGCCCCAGCTCTGAGGACTTTGTGTTTTTATAAAGGGAGGGGATGAGGGAAAAGATGCAACACTATTTATTTTTTTATTTATGTCATGTCGAGTGTGGGATCTCGAGCTCTGGTAGTGAGAACTTCCTGTTCTCAGCCCCTCAAGCCCAGCTGCAACCAGTCTGGGGCCATTCAGCCAGGGACAGAGCCCATGCACCTGTCTCCCACCAGCGGCGCCCTCCTGGCAGGGTAGGGAGGGAGGACCCCGGACACCCTCCTCAGGGCCTGACTCACGTACTGTAGTTTGCACTGGACGCCCGGGCCCTCCCTGTCCCAAAGCCCCCTTGGGGGAACTGTGGCTGCTGGGGGCCAATAAAGTTGTGTGACTTGATCGTGGCTGTGGCTGGGCGCAGCGTTCTAAGGGGATGTGGGGTCTGGGAGGTGTCTCGAGATGAGAGTTCCAAGTCACGGGAAGTTTAAGTCAGCCTCAGTTTCCACATCCATAAAATGGGACGACTTCCTTACCCGCAGCTACACGTGTTTAATTTTTTTTTTTTTTTTAAGAGACAGAGTCTTGCTTTGTCGCCCAGGCTGGAGTGCAGTGGTGCAATCATAGTTCACTGCAGCCTCAAATTCCTGGCCTTAAGTGATGATCTTCCTTCCCCAGCCTCCTGAATAGCTGGGACTACAGGCATGTGCCACCACATTTTGTAGAGATGGAGTCTCACTGTGTTGCCCAGGCTGGTCTCCAGTTCCTGGGCTCAAGCAATCCTTTCACCTCAGCCTCCCAAAGTGCTGGGATTACAGGCGTTCCTGGCCACAGATGAGAGGTTCCCTGCAGCAGATGGTACTTGTGGGTGCGAGACCTGTCCAGGGCTTGATTTGAGGGGAGGAGCCTGAGGCCCCTGCCTGCTCCCAGTGCTCAGGAGCTGTTCTTGGGCCCCTGCTTCCTCCGCTGCCGGCCCAGCTGGCGGAAGTACAGCCGTTTGGGGTTGAGGCCAAAGGCCTGCAGTCTCTGGCGGCTGAACTCGCGTCCACCAAGCATCACAGTGGGACCCAGCAGCCGTGCCTTCTTGGCCCTCCTCTGCCTCTGGGGGGCTGGCTTCTTGTGGAGTGATACAGGGGCCTCCTCTTCCTGTGCTGGGGGACTCTCCGGCCGGGGCCGCTTCCCGCCAGCCCCATCAAGCACTGGCAGCTGCCTCTGTGGGCCGGCTTCGTCTCTCTGTGGCTTCCCTGTGGCTTCCGCGGGCGTCTCTGCCCTGAGGGAGAAAAGTCAGGGCTCAGCCCAGGCCTGTCAAGATCAGGCCCATTCCTGAGCACGCATGCCCCATTTTACAGGCAAGGAACAGAGGGGCATAGTGAAGCAGCCGTGCAGCGACCGAGGGCCTGCCTGGGATTCAAACCTGGGTCTTAGGCCACAGCCAGGACTTCTCTACGGAACCCAAAGGCTAGATTGTGAGGCTGAGGATTCTGGTATTTGTGCCTGGGCCTGCCCTAAACTAGTCACATCAATTAACTCATTTTAGCTTTTTTTTCCTTAGAGACAGGGTCTTGCTCTGTCACCCAGGCTGGAGTGCAGTGGCGTTACCATAGCTCACTGCAGCCGCCAACTCCTAGGCTCAAGCAGTCTTCTGCTTGAGTCTCCCAAAGTGCTGGGATTATAGATTGGAGCACAACCTGGCCTCATTTTAGCTTTAAATAAACTGTGCTTCTATCACCCCTGCCTTCTAGACTGGGTGAAAGCAATCTTAATAACAGCTAAGACCTATGGGGCATTTACCATATCTTAATAATTTTACGAGAATTAACTCATTTCATCCTCGGCAACCTGATAAGGCAGAACCGTCTCTATCTCCATCTTATGAGAAAGAGGCCCAGAGAGGGGTAGCGACTTGCCCAAGGTCACACAATGATGGTGCCCATGTAGGATTCTAGCGCAGGTCTCAGAGCGGGGGCGCTGCATTCCCAAAGTCATGTAACAAGAGGCTGACAGAGCCAAGACTCAAGCCTGGGCCTGGCTGGCTCCCACCCACGCTTCCCCAGCCAGCACTGCTTACTCTTCTCGGCAGAGTGACTTGAAGACCTGCCGCTTTTTCCATGAGTTCTGGGCCTTCTGGCTGTATGCCCGCTTGTCCTGCAGCTCCTCCTGCTCTGACCTGCAGTCAGATGCCCCTCCCTGTGTTAGGCGCTCTGGGAAGTACCCGGGGCTGCCCGCGCTGCCCTCAGCACACCTGGCCCCGCCCCGCCCCATCACCTGTACATGCAGGTCTTCTTCAGGGAGCACCACCGGTTCAGCTCCTTATCGTCAGCAGCAAGGATCTGCGTGGGAAGGGAGAGTGGGGACCTGCTGTGATATTCCCCAGGCGGGGTCTTCCCTGAGCCTAAGTCACGTCATTAGTCAAAACGGTAATGCTGCTACCACCCAGCAGGGCTGCCATGATGGCCAGAGACAGCTGATCTCTACAGAGGCCAATGTTTTTTGTAGAGGTCAGCAGATGGGGTAACCGAGGCTCAGAGAACAGATCCTTGCCCTAGGCCACGTGGCTGGGAAGTTGGCTGAATTGATTCCAGTTTGAGCTGTCACCCATACCCAGCCATGGCCTCAGAACGGGCAGGGGTCGCTGCCAACCCCCAGGCTTCCTAGTTACATATGAGGCTGTCATTCCCAGCCTCCAGGCCTGTTTCCAAACCTACTGGAAGGGCATCAGAAAGAGGAAGTGAGTGAATGCCGATGGTATAAGCTCAGTACACATCAGCTATTTTTACTGACCATGAAAACGGTCACGCACCTTCAGTTGTCATCAGTCAGGGATAGTAGGTGCCCGCAGCCTGGCAGTGCCACACACTTTGGTCTCATTTCTGTTCCTTCCATAGTCACCAAAGTTGGGGTGTTATCAATTACTGTCTCATTTTACAGATGGGGAGTTGAGGCACAGATGGGGGAATCACTTGTCCAAAGACACAGCTGGTGAGTAGCCAAGCCAGGGATTGAACCCACCTGGGCCCTCTGGTTCCAGAGGACACCAAGTCTTTTGTTGAGACAGGGTCTCACTATGTCGCCTAGGCTGGAGTGCAGTGGCAGACTCACAGCTCACAGCAGCCTCAACCTCCTGGACTCAAGCAACCTTCCTGCCTCAGCCTCCCATGTTGCCCAGGTTAGTCTCAGAACTACTGGGCTCAAGTGATCCTCCCGCCTCAGCCTCCCAGAGTACTGGGATTACAGGTGTGAGCGAGTGTGCCCAGCCCTGCTACCAAGTCTTACCAGCCAGACTGCTGCTGATACATACTGACAGGAATAAAAGTAATATTGGCTAGGCCTGGTGGCTCACACCTGTATTCCCAGCACTTTGGGAGGCTGAGGCAGGCAGATCACATGAGGCCAGGAATTCGGGATCAGTCTGGCCAATATGGTAAAACTCGTCTGTACTAAAAATACAAAAAGTAATTGGGCATGATGGCACACGCCTGTAGTTCCAGCTACTTGGGGAGGCTGAGGCAGGAGAATCATTTGAACCTGGGAGGCGGACTCCGCAGTGAGCTGAGTTTGCACCACTGCATGCCAGCCTGGGCAACAGAGCAAGACACTGTCTCAATCAACCAATCGATCAAAAAACAAATATAAAAAGTAATATTGGCTGGGTGTGGTGGCTGACACGCAGAATCCCAGCACTTTGGGAGGCCAAAGCAGGAAGCTTGTTTAAGCCCAGGGAGTTCAAGACCAGCCTGCACAACATGGTAAAACATCATCTATACAAAAAATATTTTTCTTAATTAAAAAATAATTAATTGGGCATGGTGGCACATGCCTGTAGTCCCAGCTACTTGGGGGGCTGATGTGGGAGGATCGCTTCAGCCCAGGAGGTTGGCACCACTGCACTCCAGCCTGGGTGACAGAGCGAGACTATGTCTCAAAAAAAAGAAGTAATATTTACGGGGCGTGCCACAGCGAGGCACTGTTTTAAGCCCCCACCTTGTAGGAGGTAGTAATATTACTTTTGAGGCAAGGTAATGTTATTAGTACTGTCATTAGGGCTATTAGCATTTCTTTTCTTTTTTTTTTTTTTTTTTTTTGAGATAGAGTTTTGCTCTGTCACCCAGGCTGGAGTGCAGTGGTGCAATCTCGGCTCACTGCAACCTCTGCCTCCTGAGTTCAAGCGATTCTCCTGCCTCAGCCTCCCAAGTAGCTGCGACTACAGGCGCCTGCCACCATGCTTGGCTAATTTTTTTGTATTTTCAGTAGAGACGAAGTTTCACCATGTTGGCCAGGCTGGTCTCGAACTCCTGACCTCAGGTGATTCACCTGTCCTGGCCTCCCAAAGACGTGAGCCACCACACCCAGCCGAATATTATCATTTTCAAGATGAAGAAAGAGACTGCCACGTGTGGCATTTCTGAGCAACAGAGATGGGGTCAGGGCCAGCTCTCTACCCCTCCGGCATACCAGGTGCCCTCTGCAGTGTCTCTGCCTGCCCAGGGCCCCTACCTCCTCAGTGCTGAGGCCAAAGTCGCAGGGCACCACGGTGCGGTACTTGAAGCGACAGGGCAGGTCATCGATGATGTCCTCGTAGTCCAGCCGGTAATACTCATCCAGGTACTCCTCGAACGTCTTGTTCCCTGCTCGAGACAGAGCCAGGCTGCCGGGCTGTGCCAGGTCCCGTGGAGCCCCCTGCCCACCCACGGCCTGCCCACCTGGGCCTCACCGGGTTCGAACACAGGCTTCTCCTGCCCCACGGCCGTGGCGAAGGGCGACTTGCGCTTCTTCTTGCCCGTCGAGGGGGCTTCACGCTTTTTTCGCAGCTGGCTGGGGTCGTAGTCAGCATCCATCTGCCAGGAGGCACAGGTCAGATCCCACCAGCCCTCCGTCAGGGCCCCTGGGACTCCCCCAACCCGTGACACCTACGTTGAAGTTGGGGTCCTCACAGTGTAGCTCCTGCTGGCTCCAGTCTCCCTCCTGCTCAGGCCCGTCCCACGTGTCCCAGTTCCAGTCATCTGGATGCAGAGAGAACAGACAGGTGGGGCCAGTGTGGGACCTTGGGCTTTAGGCCCAGTCCCCAGTCCCCAATCCCCAGCCCAGTGCCTCAGCTGATCTCGCCTTCAAGCCCTTCCTCTTCCTCAAATTGCGGCTTCTCCTCCTCCACGGCCCCGTAGTACTCGTCCCCAAAGCACTTCTGCAGGGTCAGGGCTGGGGGTTACCAGGGCCCACTCGAGACGGAGGAGCTGAACCCCCACGATGCCAGTGAGCCCCTCTGTGGCAGCTTTATTCCTGCAGCTCGTGGGACTCCCCAGAGCCCTCCCAGGACCTAGCTCCTGAGGTCAGGGAACCCTGCATGTCCAGGACCTTCCGCCAACTGCCCTGCTCTCTACCCTGTGATGTACTGGCTGCCATTCAGTTCCACACATCCACAGTCTGCCTTCCTACAGGCCTTTGCCCCTGCGGTGCCCAACACCTGGTGTACTACTCAGGTCCCGGGTCTTTTTTTTTTTTTTTGAGACAGAATTTCGCTCTTGTTGCCCAGGCTGGAGTGCAATGGCACTATCTTGGCTCACCGCAAACCCCTGCCTCTTGGTTTCAAACAATTCTCCTGCCTCAGCCTCCGGAGTAGCTGGGATTACAGGCACGTGCCACCACACCCGGCTAAGGTCTTTTTTTTTTGAGACGGCGTCTCACCCAGTAGCCCAGGCTGGAGTACAATGGTGCTATCTTGGCTCACTACAACCCCCACCTCCCAGGTTCAAGCAATTCTCTGCCTCAGGCTCCCGAGTAGCTAGGATTAAACGCGCCCGCCACCATACCCCGGCTAATTTTTTATCTTATAGAGATGAGGATTCTCCATGTTGGCCAGGATGGTCTCTATCTCCTGACCTTGTGATCCGCCTGCCTTAGCCTCTCAAAGTGCTGGGATTACAGGCGTGAGCCACCGTGCCCAGTGAGAGCCACGTTTGTGTGAGCTCAGTGTCATGGTGGGCCGGGATGAAGGCCGCACCTGCATGAGCTGGTCGTGCTGGGCAGGGTCAAAGTCGTCTTCAAGGTCCCCCTCCTCGAGGCCCAGCGTCTCATTGCCTGTGACTTTCCGCAGCTTCTCCAGCTTGGCCAGAATCTCCTTCCTCTTCAGGTTCTTCAGCTGCTTGAGCTCTTCCTGCTTCTTTGCTTTCTCCTGAAGGCCCAGGCAGAGGGAGGGAGGACATGGGCTTTCCTGCAGGGCTGGGGGGTCCTCCGCAGCTGGCGGCCCCCACACTCACCCTCTTCTTTCGCTCCCGAGTCTCCTCCCTCTTCTCCTTCCTGCGCTCATCCTTACGGCGCACGGAGGACGCGATGCTGCGTGGGTAGGTCTTGACCTAGGGACAAGCAGAAAAGCCCAGAAGGCCGCAGGGATGGTGTGGAGTTCCCTGGGCCTGGACCCCGGGGCCGAGTCCTCCCCAGCCCCAGCCACACACCGATGCTGAGTCCGGCTCCTCGAAACGAAAATTGTACTTCTGTTCGAAGTCCTCCTGTTTCTTCAGAAACAGCTCCCCCTCGTCTGAGGAGTCGTCCACAGCCAGCTGGACTGGGGGGCCGGGGACCCTGAGGAACAAGATGTGGTGACGCCGGGGACCAGCCAAGCCAGGTCGAGCCCCCCTTTCCTGCACGCCTGGGTACGAAGCGTACGAACTCATTTAATCCTCGCAAGAACCCTACAAGGTGCACGCTGCTATTGTCCTCATTTGACAGATGGGGAAACTGAGGCATGGAAGTCTCAAAGCAGAACCAGGATTTGTGGCAGTGCCACCTGGCTCCAGAGCCTACACTCTGTGGCCCTGCCTTGCAGAAGACTAACTCTGCCACCCTCTGTGAAAAAAAATACACACACAGTGCCCTCTGCCTCCTGGCCAGTGCCACCTGGGGATACGTCAGGAAGCGCACCCAAAATCTAGGCCCTGGGGAGAGGCAGTGGCTCACCCCTCCTCCTCCTCCTCCTCTTCCTCCTCCTCGTAGCGTTTGTTGAGGATGTAATCCCGCAGAAACCGCTCCCCTTCATCCAACTCAGGATCGTTCCAGTATTCCTTGAGATGGGTCTGGGGGTGACAGGAGACAGGACTCTGGTCAATGGGGGACAGGGAAGGAGGGCAGGCGTGGGCACCACGTGACCCTCACAGCCAGCCTCTGGAGTAGGTGACATTAGCCCCATTTTGGTTTTTTATTTTTTTTATTTCAAGACAGGGTCTTGCTCTGCCGTCCAGGTGAGAGTACAGTGGTGTGATCATAGCTCACTGCAGACTCAACCTCCCGGGCTCACAAGATCCTCCCACCTTAGCCTCCCAAGTATCTGAGACTACAGGCGCGTGCCACCATGCCTGGCTAATTTTTTCATTTTTTTGTAGAGTGGTTTTGCTGTTGTTGCCTAGGCTGGTCTCAAACTCCTGGCCTCAAGCAATCCTTCTGCCTTGATTTCCCAAAGCACTGGGATTACAGGTGTGAACCACGGCGCCCAGCCTATCCCCATTTAAAGAGATGTAGGAGCTGAGGCCCAGAGATGTGCACATCCCATCTTCAGAGGGTTACTTTCTGTAAATAGGTTGGACGGATGCAGAACACACGATCTACTCCATCAGCAACCATGCGTGAGAACTCACCAGTTCCTTCAGGGACTCTGGGTTCCGAATCTCTTTCTGTCCCTTCAGCCACTCGATGTAGTCGGCCTCCTCCTGGGCCTGGGGGAAAGCTAGCACTGAGCATCTGCAGATGCCCAACCACCTGCTGCCCTGTCCCCAGCAGTCCAGTCAGGCCCTGGTACCCACCTTCTCCTGCCTGGTTTTGGCACGTTTCTGCAGCAAACTGGAGCCACCCTCCCCAGCGCTGTCCTCGTCTTCACTGTCCTCCACAAATGCCCGGAAGCTGCCCACGAGAGAAAACAAGCCTCAGGACAGGCAGGCTGGCCCCTGTCTGGTGCCCCAACATTTATTTTGTAGAGCTGTGGTCTCACTATGTTGCCCAGGCTGGTCTTGAACTCCTGGGCTAAAGTGATCCTCCCTCCTCTGCCTCCCAAAGCCCTGGGATTACAGGCGTGAGCCACCTCACTGGGCCGGCTGCCCCAAAATTAATCCCATGTACTAAGCCCTGAGCTCTCCTGTCAACAAGCTCAGAGCAGTGCTGTGATGTTATTAACCCCGTTTAACTGATGAGGAAACTGAGGTACATAGAAAGTGACAGAGCTCAATTTGAACCCATCCCTATCCAACCCCTGAGCCTCAACTTTCCTCCATTGGGCCATTCCCACCCCCCCAGCCTCACCTTTCCTTGAGCTGTTTCTGTTCCTCCACATAACTTTGCGACGATGTCTCCTGCAGAGAGGGGCAAAGGTCTCAGGCCAGCCCCGGGCTCCTCAGCCCCCCAAACCAGCCTCCACCCCACCCACCTGGAGTCTATGATTGGAAGTCTCCCCGTCTGAGTTATCCTCGTCGACATATTTGCTGTAAAGGAAAAGTGGGGTCTTCAGAATGTATCTTCCAGGGCCCAGCTGTCCCCACGCCCATGTGGAGCGGCTATTCCAAGCAACAGCTGGCGGGGGTCATCGGAGGGCTATGGAATCACTGAGGCCCCGGCTCTCAGGGGTACCTGCGATTCGGGTGGGTTTCCAGCCTTTTTTTTTTTTTTTTTTAATATTTTCTTTTCCAATCATGGGTGACAGCATTTCTTTTTTGGAGCCAGAGTCTTGCGCTGTCCCCCAGGCTGGAGTGCAGTGGCATGATCTCGGTTCACTGCAACCTCCACCTCCCAGATTCAAGCGGTTCTCCTGCCTCAGCCTCCCCAAGTAGCTGGGACTACAGGCTCCCGCCACCACATCTGGCTAATTTTTATATTTTTAGTAGAGACAGGCTTTTGCCATGTTGGCCAGGCTGGTCTCAAACTCCTGACTTCAGGTGATCTGCCCGCCTCAGCCTCCCAAGGTGCTGGTATTATAGGCATAAGCCACCATGCCTGGCCTTTTTTCTTTTTGAGACAGGGTTTTATTCTGTTGCCCAGGCTGGAGTGTAGTGGCCTGATCATAGCTCACTGCAGCCTCCATCTCCTGGGCTCAATCCTCCCGCCTCAGCCTCCTGAGTAGCTGGGACTACAGGTACACATCATCACGCCCAGCTAATTTTTAATTTTTTTGTAGAGGCGGGGTATGTTGCCCAGGCTGATCTCAAACTTCTGTCCTCAAGCGATCCTATTGCCTCAGCCTACCAGAGTGCTGGGATTATGGGCATGAACCACCATGCCCAGCCCAAGTTGCCAGCTTTTTTCCTCTCCTGCCCCTAAGACCCCCATAGACCTGACAGGGCTGGGAACCAGCGGGTGGGGATGTAGGCCTTCTCCATACCCTGCCTTCTCCAAGATAACCTTCCTCTCGTAGTCCTTCAGGTACATGGGCCGCACTTTCTTCTGCTTCTCCAAGGCTGCTGGCTCCTCCTCGCTGTCCGATGACGATGCTGTGAACCCACCAAAAGACACCTGCCATCACCCACAACCCCCTTCTTTCCCCTGGCAGAGAATCCCACAGGGCAGGGCCAGGATTAGACAAAGGATTCAAATCCTGAATCCACCAATTCCCAGCTGTCTAAGAGTATTGTGCTTCTCACCATCTGGTGGGGTTGGGGTCATTCAGTCCGCAATTCCTGCTTTGATTCTGCCCGCATCGGACTCCCAAAGTGCTGGGATTACAGGCATAAGCCACTGCGCCCAGCCATTATTATTATTTTTTGAGACAGAGTCTCGCTCTGTTGCCCAGTGCATGATGTGATGTCGGCTCACTGCAACCTCCGCCTCCCAGGTTCAAGCGATTCCCCTGCCTCAGCCTCCTGAGTAGCTGGGATTACAGGTGTGCACCACCATGCCCAGCTACTTTTTGTATTTTTAGTAGAGATGGGGTTTCACCATGTTGGCCAGGCTGGTCTCGAATTCCTGACCTCAAGTGATCCTCCTGCCTCAACCTCCCAAAGTGCTAGGATTACAGGCATGAGCCACCATGCCCAGCCTGATTAATTATTATAATTAATTTTTTTTGAGAGTTGGGGTCTTACTCTTGCTCAGGCTGGAGTGCAGTGTAAATATCCTAGCCCACTGCTCACTGCAGCCTCGAACTCATGGGCTTAAGCAATCCTCCCACCTCATCCTCCCGAATACCTGGGACTATAGGCACATATAACCAGCATGCTCAGCTGAGTTCTGAATCTTTTGTAGAGATGGGGTCTTGCCGCCAGGTGCAGTGGCTCATGCCTGTAATCCCAGCAGTTTGGGAGGCCAAGGCGGGTGGATTACCTGAGGTCAGGAGTTCAAGACCAGCCTGGCTAACATGGTGAAACCCCGTTTCTACTAAAAATATAAAAAAGTAGCTGGGCGTGGTGGCATGCACCCATAATCCCAGCTACTCAGGAGGCTGAGGCAGGAGAATCGCTTGAACCCCAGAGGCAGAAGTTGCAGTGAGCCCAAATCGTGCCATTGCACTCCAGCTTGGGCAACAAGAGCAAAACTCTGCCTCAAAAAAAAAAAAAAAAAAAAAAGCTAGGCACAGTGGCTCACGCTTGTAATCACAGCACTTGTAATCACACGCTTGTAATCACGCCCACTTTGAGGTGGGCGGATCACCTGAGGTCAGGAGTTCGAGACCAGCCTGGCCAACATGGAGAACCCCTGTCTCTACTAAAAATACAAAATTAGCTGGGCGTGGTGGCACATGCCTGTAATCCTAGCTACTCAGGAGGCTGAGGCAGGAGAATTGCTTGAACTTGGGAGGCGGAGGTTGCAGTGAGCCGAGATCGCGCCTTTGCAGCCCAGCCTGGGCAACAAGAGTGAAACTCCGTTTCAAAAAAATAAAAAAAGAGATGGGGTCTTGCTATGTCACCCAAACTGGTCTCAAATTCCTGGCCTCAACTGACCCTCCTACCTCAGCCTCCCAAAGTGCTGGGATTAGATGCTTGAACCACCTGCCCAGCCTGGTGGAGTTGAAATCATTCAGTCAGCAGTTCCTAAATTGAACAGTGTCAAGAACACAGTCATTAACCCCACCACCAAGTAATAACCTAGGCTCTGCTAAGGACTTGTGACTTGTGAAGCAATTCATTCAACAGTCAAAACAGATGAATTGTGTAAACTGGGTAAATCCTAATCTATCCTTAAAACAGCCCTGAGGAGCGATGCTACCGTTAGATATACTTTACAGACAGGAAAAGAGGCTCAGAGAAGTCACTTCTCTGAATCCATTCAGGAAAGGACCCCGGATTCCGTTCCTGAGGAAGGAGAGGCTTAGACAGGAGTGGCCCCTGACCTGTTCTGTTATAGAAGGTGGCATCTTTCTGATAAATGCGGGGGTCCTTCTTCTTCAACAAGGAGAGCGTTTTGTAAAAGTCTCGCTCCTGCTGGGGGTCAAATTCCTAGGGCAGGAAAAGGGTTGGGGATAGGTTTCAGAAGGGAGGTAATAAGAGCCCTGGCACCAGCACGTGAGCTCAGCGTAGGGATTAGGATGGAGGGAGCGGGGATCTGGCTGGGGAAGAGAGGCAAGCGGTCAAACAGCAGGAGAGAGAGGGGCCCTCTTGGGGTGGGCAGGGGCAGGCCACAGGTAGATACAGGATATGGGTAGAGGAAAGTGAGGGGCAAGGAGAAGGTAATTCCTGGGGAAGACAAGGACTTGACAAGGGGCAGGTGGGCCGAGGGCACAAGGGAGACAGCGGGGAGGGGCTGGGCCAGGCCGTACAGTGGGGCCAAGATCAGGGCTGCTGTGAGAAGTTGGGCGCCCCACGTGGCGCAAGGAGTACACTAAAAAATGGCTAGACTCTTGAGGATGAAAGGGGAAAGGGGGGTTCTTGGGGGACAGAGTCGCCCCACACATCGGAGTGGACAGGTGGATGTTGGCAGAGGGGGAGAAAATAAGGGGGATTTGGCTCTCCTGGGGAGAGGGAGGGCGCTGTCTGTCCCTCATGGGATGGGGAACGGGGGATGGACGCTCCCGCAGGGCGCTCTGGGGTTGGGGGTTGCCCCCCTGTCTACATCGGGGTCGGAGTGCAGTGGGGGGGCTTGGACGCCTCAGCACGTCCAGGACGGGGCGCGGACGCGCACCACGCGCTCGTCGCTGGAGTCCGACTCGGAGCTGGAGTCGCTGCCGCTGTCCCGGTCCCCGTAGCGATCCTTCACTGCGGGACACAGATGGGACGCCCTCCAGGTCAGCCGGCGGGACCAGCTCGACTCCCCACTTCCCAACTGCCCATCGCGCGCAGGCTCCCGCGCGCATGCGCCCCGGACTCACGCCGCTGCAGTTCCTCGCGCTCCCGGTAGCGGTTGTACCGCGCGGCAAACGCCGTGTTCACCCGCAGCTGCGACGACCCGCGCGGTTCCGGCATGGCGGCTCGGTGGCCCATTGCGCACGCGCATTGAGGACGCCCTGGACGGGGCGGGGCCGCCCTCGGTCCCGCCCATATCCACTTTCAAAAGAGGTGGACCGCGCCTAACCCCGCCCCTTGCTTTTCCGGGATCCCCTTCGCCTCATGACCGCAGTCACCGCCCACCGCTACGCCCCTGCGGGGAAGGCCGCGGCCACCGCCCACCCGCCCCACCCCCTGTGCTCCGGGCACCCAGCTGACATCTGGGGGCCCTTTCTCCACTCGCGGTTTCCTGCTTCCCTTCCGTTCTGACAGCGAAAACCGCTGCCCCACCCAGCTCACTCATCCTGGCGCCCTGGGAATTACTATTCTCTCCCCTCACCCACCGCATCCACGATCCCCGACCCCCGTCCTCATCCCCATCAACATCCGGGATGTGTAACGCTCCATCCCAGACTCAAAAATCTGAAGCCACCCGCGCTGTGATCATGCACAAGTCTTAATTTAATGGGTAAAAACATTAAATTATTACAACATTTTTTTCCAATAAAGCATAATAAATAGAATCCATTTCTTTTAAAACGCTGTACAAGAGACTGGAAAACAAGCTTCCAACAGAATATGAATAACTCATTCTACCTTCTTACTGATTTGGGACTCTCCCCCCACCCCCTATGCCCGAAGCAACGTGCACACTTCAGGTCTCTGAGCACAGCCAGCCAAAGTCACCAGGTTCTAGGCTCCCTGGAGGTGATGACTTCACTCTTAAACGCTCTGCCCTTGGGTCTTGTCTGAGGGCCCAGCAGCCTGGGGCGCAGAAGAAACTGAACCGTTTAGGTGGCTGTGGCCTGCAGGAGCCCTTCTCTGTCCAACACACCAAAAGGAGTGAGAAAAACAAATGAGAAACGTCCCCCAAATACCCACACACCCCGAAAACCAACACCTATAAGTCACAAACTGGTGCTCCTCCCCTACTGCGGCAGTGGGCAGGAGAAACAAGAAGAGAAAGTGTTTCTTCCCCTCTCTTCTGATACATAACCCCACGGGGTTCTCTTCCTGGAGAGAGTGACCCCAGATCACAGCGGGGCCACCATGTGCCCCTGCAGGATGTCCACGAGGTCCTGAGCCCCTCTCTGCAGTGCCAGCTCCAGGGGTGTGAGACCCCTGGCATCCCTGCGATGGAGATCAGATTCAGCTGCCAGAAAGCTGACCACGGCAGTGTGACCCTCTTGCACCGCCAGATGGATGGGAAGTGCCCCGGTGCCATCAGGCGCGTTGACATCAGCCCCGTGCTCCACTAGGACCTTCAGGGTGTCCAGGAATCCAGTGCGGGCTGCGTCATGGACTGGACTGGTGCCGGAGGTGTCCTGGACATTGGGGCTGGCACCTTGCTTCAGCAACTCCAGGGCGATGGCGGTGCTGCCAAACATCATGACCTGTGTGACGGACAGAGGATCAGGAGGTCCTCAAGGGAGGGGGTTCCAAAAAACGGGTTATTGGAGAGAGAAGGGTCATCCAGAAAGAGGCATCTCCCAGGAACAGGAAATGCCAGAGGAGGGGTCCTCTAGTGAACGGAGAAGCTGCATAAGCCCCCAGGGGACTGTTTGAGATGCAGAGAAAAAGTTCTCCTGGGAATAGGGACCCCCCCAAAAGCTGGTCACTCCCTTAAGAATGAGACCCCCCAACCCAGAGAACAGCCCCCATGGAAACTTTCAAGGAACCTAAGACTCTCCCCCAAGGGACCAAAGACGCCCTCCGATACGGGCAATCACCAGGAAATATAAAATCCCCTCCAGGAAATGGGCCCCCACAGATGGAGAACTACCCCCAAAGAATTGATAGTCCTCATAAGGGAAAAGAGATGTCAAAGGAAAGCGAACCCTACCCCCTTCTCCAGGAAATAGCCTCCTCCTATATAATGGTGATGTCACCTCAGAGTACCTGAGAGCTCCCTTCAAGAAGCGGGATTCCAAAAGCAATAATAAGAGAAGAGAAACGAGACTCCCCTGTAAACTGTCTCCCAGGGAATATAGGGATGTCCTGCGATCTGACACTGTTCCTCCACTGGGGCCCCCACACTATAGCTAGGATCCGCATAATCTTTAGGAATGAGGACCCCACCCCCAAGTAACCAGATATGTCTCAGAGAGCCCCCTACAAAATGAGGAACCCCTGGAGACAGGACCTCTCCTTCCAGAGATCGGATCTCCCCATAGAAGCCCCAAGAAACGTGAGCCGTTCCCATGGAAACGGTATCCAAAGGAGCGGAACCCGCACCTACGTAATAAGAACCTCCCCAGGGAAAGCGAATCTTCGGCACTCAGAGAACCAGGACTCCTCCCAGAGAAGATGCTAAAAAGCTTTCCCCTCCCCCCACAACCTAGCCTCAACCACCACCCACCTTCGAAAGGGCACCGTGGGGGAACAATGAAAGCCTAGAGAAGAAAGACTGGTTTCTAGTGGGTCACCACCAGGGCCAGGAGACCAGAGGAGAGGGGCTCTGGGGTCTCGATCCTCACCCCGCCGAGCAGCCCCGCCCCTGACCTGGGCCGGCCCGGCCTCACCTGCAGCGCCGTCTTGCCGAAGCGGTTGAGGGCGTCGGGATGCACCAGCTCGCGGTGCAGAAGGCGGCGCACCTCCTGCACGTCGCCCCGGGCCGCGGCCCCACTCAGCCGGTCGCCGGAGCGGACCTCCTCCAGCAGCATGTCGACACTGACGGCCTGCGAAGCCCCCCGCCCCGTCCCAACCCGGCGCTGTCAGCACGGAACAACCGGCGGGCGCTGGCCCGAGCAGCCCTCCCGGGATGCGGCCGCGGTGCGCCCGGCTGCGCTGCACTCCCGGCCCGGCTTCCCAGCTCAAGACCCCGGCCCTCCCAGCGGGCTCCTCCCCCTGTCAGCCGGAGGCAGGCGAGGGGCTGGGAGCTGGGCCCAACCCTCTGCTGCCCGCCGGGCCCGGCCCGGCGCCCGCCCCTTGGGGGCCGGGTCTCCCCCTAACTCACCCTCCCTCCTCCTTGCCGGGCGGGGTCTGCTCTGAGCCTGCGCCGCCGCCGCCGCCGAGGCAGCAGCCAGGGGGCGGAGCCAACGTGCTCCCGGCCACGCCCCGAACGCCGCGGATTTGTTTTCTTACAAACTCGCTACTGTGTAGCGGATCCGCCTTGCCCGAGGCGCGACCTTACGGCATTCCTCCCGCAGAACCTGCATAACCAATGGCTGCGCGTCGCCGGGGAAATTTCGAGCTCGGCGTGAAACGCGTCGTTCCTGATTGGTCAGAGTTCAGCAACCGATGGACCGCCGGCAATGGCGGGGTTTTCGGTTTTCAAATGAACCCGGCAGGCGGGAAAGACGGCAGCTTTAACTGACCCAGGGAGAAAGGTCAGGGGCAGGGTAGCGCGGGCTGCTCTGGGACCTCGGCGCCTCCTGGGGGAAGGGAGGCAGGGCTGGGGCCACCCAATCCGAGGTCCCACTACTAATAGACATTCATTGGCCCTTACTACGCGCTGGGCGCTTTATTTCATTCATTCATTCATTCACTGTGTGCAGGGGGTGTCCTGGGAGCTGGACGCGCACATTCAAGCAACTAAATAATATTAGATAGTGTCAAGCGCCGTGAAGAAAGGGAAACGGGGAGACGGGGTGGATGAGGAAGGGATCACCCTGACTGGCTCAGACTGAGCCAGGAGGAAAGGAGCCTGCAGCTGCCACGTGGGAAGGCCTGGGAGGGCATAGTGGCAGCCAGACAGGGACTCAGAGATCTTCGCTCAAAGATTTACTTAGTACCTCCTAGAGGTGCCCGAGTGGAGAGCTGGAGAGCACGCCGGCGGCCCCTGCTGCAGGGACACCTATGGTCTGGGGCCAGAGACGATAGTTAATTTTTTTTATTTATGTATTTATTTTTGAGTCAGGGTCTCACTCCCGTCACCCAGGCCGGAGTGCAGTGGTGCGATCACAGCTCACTGCAGCCTCGACTTCCCCGGCTCAAGTGATCCTCCCGCCTCAGCCTCCCGAGTAGCTGGGATTACAGGGCACACTACCACGCCTGGCTAATTTGTATTTTTAGTAGAGACGGGTTTTCACCATGTTGCCCAGGCTAGTGTTTTTTGTTTGTTGTTTGTGTTTTGCTTTTAAATACTTTTTTTTTTTTTAATTTTGGGGTTCTTGCTATGTTGCCCAGGCTGGTCCCGAATTCCTGGGCTCAACGGATCCTTCTGCCTTGGCCTACAAAACTGTTGGGATTACAGGCGTGAGTTCCAGCGCCCCGCCAATAGTTAAATCTTTTTAGAATGGTAGAGGCGACTGACCCAATGAGCCTAGCCGTTGAAAAAGAAAGGCAGGCCGGGCGCGGTGGCTCAAGCCTGTAATCCCAGCACTTTGGGAGGCCGAGACGGGCGGATCACGAGGTCAGGAGATCGAGACCATCCTGGCTAATACGGTGAAACCCTGTCTCTACTTAAAAATACAAAAAACTAGCCGGGCGACGAGGCGGGCGCCTGTAGTCCCAGCTACTCGGAGGCTGAGGCAGGAGAATGGCGTAACCCGGGAGGTGGAGCTTGCAGTGAGCTGAGATCCGGCCACTGCACTCCAGCCTGGGTGGCAGAGCGAGACTCCGTCTCAAAAAAAAAAAAAAAAAAAAAAAAAAAAAAAAGAAAAAGAAAGGCAAAGAGGGCCTCCCTGAGGAGGTGACATTTGATTTGAGACTTAAAGGTGAGGGAGGGAGACTTGTGGTTATATGGGGAAAAGCGCACCAGCTGGGAGGCACAGCAGATGCTGAGGCCCAGAGGTGGGAGTGTGCCTGGTGTGGTACAGAGGAGGGGAGAGCAGGTAGGTGGGGGATCGGGGTGGCAATTGTGCAGATCAAGCCGTGGCTTATTATTATTATTATTATTATTTTTTTTTTTTTGAGACGGAGTTTTGCTCTGTCGCCCAGGCTGGAGTGCAGTGGCGGGATCTCAGCTCACTGCAAGCTCCGCCTCCCAGGTTTACGCCATTCTCCTGCCTCAGCCTCCCAAGAAGCTGGGACTACAGGCGCCGCCACCTCGCCCGGCTAGTTTTTTGTATTTTTTAGTAGAGACGGGGTTTCACCGTGGTAGCCGGGATGGTCTCGATCTCCTGACCTCGTGATCCACCCGTCTCGGCCTCCCAAAGTGCTGGGATTACAGGCTTGAGCCACCGCGCCCGGCCACCCTATTTTTTTTTTTTGAGACAGTCTCGCTCTGTTGCCCAGGCTGGAGTGCAGTGGCGCAATCTTGTCTCACCGCAAGCTCCGCCTCCCGGGTTCACGCCATTCTCCTGCCTCAGCCTCCCGAGTAGCTGGGACTACAGGCGCACACTGTCACGCCCCGCTAATTTTTTTGTATTTTTAGTAGAGACGGGGTTTCACCGTGTTAGCCAGGATGGTTTCAGTGTCCTGACCTTGTGATCCGCCCGCCTCGGCCTCTCCAAAGTGCTGGGATTACAGGCATGAGCCACCGCGCCTGGCCTTTTTTTTTTTTTCTGAGACAGAGTCTCTCTCTGTTGCCCACGCCCGACCAGACCATGACTTTAATAAGATAGAAATGCCGAGCGCAGTGGCTCACGCCTGTAATCCCAACACTTTGGGAGGCTGAGGCAGGTGGATCACCTGAGTTCAGGAGTTCGAGACCAGCATGGCCTACATGGTGAAATCCCGTCTCTATTAAAAAATACTAAAATTGGCCTGGCGCAGTGGCTCACGCCTGTAATCCCAACATTTTGGGAGGCCAAGGAGGGCGGATCATGACGTCAGGAGTTTGAGACCAGCCTGACCAACATGGTAAAACCCCATCTCTACTAAAAATACAAAAATTAGCGGGGCATGGTGGTGCGTGCCTGTAATCCCGCTACTAAGGAGGCTGAGACAGGAGAATCACTTGAACCTGGGAGGTGGAGGTTGCAGGGAGCAGAGATCACACCACTGTACTCCAGCATGAGGGACAGAGCGAGACTTTGTCTCAAAAAAAAAAAAAAAAAAAAGCTGGGCACAGTGGCTGATGCCTATAATCCCAGCACTTTGGGAGGCTGAGGAGGGCAGATCATGAGGTCAGGAGTTCACCAGCCAACATGGTGAAACCCCGTCTCTAATAAAAATACAAAAATTAGGCCGGGCGCGGTGGCTCAAGCCTGTAATCCCAGCACTTTGGGAGGCCGAGACGGGCGGATCACGAGGTCAGGAGATCGAGACCATCCTGGCTAACACTGTGAAACCCCCTCTCTACTAAAAAATACAAAAAAACTAGCCGGGCGAGGTGGCGGGCGCCTGTAGTCCCAGCTACTCAGGAGGCTGAGGCAGGAGAATGGCGTAAACCCGGGAGGCGGAGCTTGCAGTGAGCTGAGATCTGGCCACTGCACTCCAGCCCCGGCGACAGAGTGAGACTCCGTCTCAAAAAAAAAAAAAAAAAAATACAAAAATTAGCTGGGCATGGTATTGGCGCCTGTAATCCCAGCTACTCGGGAGGCTGAGGCAGGGGAATCACTTGAACCCCGGAGGCGGAGGTTGCAGTGAGCCGAGATCGCACCGCACTCCTCCAGCCTGGGTGACAGAGCGAGACTCCGTCTCAAAAAAAAAAAAAAAAATTAGCCAGGCGTGGTGGTGGGTGACTATAATCCCAGCTACTCTGGAGGCTGAGGCAGGAGAATTGCCTGAACCTGGGAGGCAGAGGTTGCAGTGAGCCGAAATCAGGACACTGCACTGCAGCTTGGACTACAGTGAGACTAGCTCAAAAAAAAAAAAAAAAAGAAAAGAAAAGAAAAGAAAGAAAGAAGCGATGCTAACGCACGCCTTCTAGCGGCTTTTGGGGGAACAGACTGGAGGTGGGAAGCAAATCAACAGCAGAGGACCAGGGAGATGACCCGGGACTGAGGAATGGACACGTGTTGCCCACTCCCATTGCAGCACTTCAGTAACGTCCCCATTCAAAAAGCACATAGACAGCTGCTAGATTCATCTTTTTAATGACATCCTAAAATTCAGAGGAGGAGCCAGCGGGGCCTCTGGGCTCAGCAGCTGTGAAGGAGGGACACGCAACACCTGCTAAGGCAGGCCGTTGCAAGAAGGCACTCGCAAGGGGAACTTCAAGCCCCTCTTCTATTTCTTCATGTAAAATCAAGGGGACGGGGAAAGCTCTAAGGGCGAGGGAAGCAGAGAGAGTTTCTCTCCCAACCTATGGAATAAGGAAGATGTGAGGAAGGGGCAGGTGCTGGGAGCAAGAAACTGCCAAATCCAGGACCTGCCTTCACACAGACACACACAGCCCGCACCTTCCCTCCCTCTAAAATCTGCATTTGGGGCTGTAGGGAAGCCCCGTGTTCGAGCCCCCATCTCTTCTCCTAGCTGGTACGAAGTTGGTAATCTGCAGAGAAAGAATGAGGAGGGGCCATCTCAGAAATGGGGAGGGGGGCCAGTCACAGTGACTCACACTTACAATCCTAGCACTTTGGGAAGTCGAGGCGGGCAGATCACTTGAGGTCAGGGGTTTCAGACCAGCCTGGCCAACATGGTGAAACCCCATCTCTATTAAAAATAAAACATTGCCGGGCGCGGTGGCTCAAGCCTGTAATCCCAGCACTTTGGGAGGCCGAGACGGGCGGATCACAAGGTCAGGAGATCGAGACCATCCTGGCTAACACAGTGAAACCCCGTCTCTACTAAAAATACAAAAAACTAGCCGGGCGAGGTGACGGGCGCCTGTAGTCCCAGCTACTTGGGAGGCTGAGGCAGGAGAATGGCGGGAACCCGGGAGGCGGAGCTTGCAGTGAGCTGAGATCCGGCCACTGCACTCCAGCCTGGGCGACAGAGCAAGACTCCGCCTCAAAAAATAAAAAAATAAAACATTAGCTGGGCGCAGTAGTCGGTACCTGTAATCCCAGCTACTTGGGAGGCTGAGGTATAAGAATCGCTTGAACCCAGGAGGTGGAGGTTGCAGTGAGCTGAGATCGTGCCACTGTACTCTAGCCTGGGTGACAGAGTGAGACTCCATCTCGAAAAAGAAAAGAAATGGGGAGGGGGGAAGGAAAAGGGACAGCCTCCCACACCCCCTCAATGTACCCCTATCCCAGCACTTATGATCAACAAGGCTAAGAATGGGGCTAAACACACGCACTGTAACCATAGCAACAAAGTGGTTTCCAGGCAGTAGTTGGGAGTGCTATAGGTTCAGCTCCTTCTCCAAACTCACCACCACCCTAGAGCTGACAACTGCCCCCGCTGTTTTTTCCTTTTTTGAGCCAGGGTCTCACTTTTGCCCAGGCTAGCGTGATCACAGCTCACTGCAGCCTCGACCTCCTGGGCTCAGGCGATCCTCCCACCTCAGCCTCCTGAGTTGCTGGGACTACAGGTGTGCACATCACACCTGGCTAATTTTTTCTTTTTTTTGTGAGAGGGAGTCTCGCTCTGTTGCCCAGGCTGGAGTGCAGTGGCAGAATCTCAGCTCACTGCAAACTCCGCCTCCCGAGCAGCTGGGACTACAGGCACCCGCCACCTCGCCCAGCTAGTTTTTTGTATTGTTTAGTAGAGACGGGATTTCACTGGGTTAGCCAGGATGGTCTCGATCTCCTGACTTTGTGATCTTCCCGTCTCGGCCTCCCAAAGTGCTGGGATTACAGGCTTGAGCCACCACGCCTGGCCCCCGCACCTGGCTAATTTTTATACTTTTTTGTAGTGCAGGGGTTTTGCTGTGTTGCCAAGGCTGGTCTGGAACTCCTGAGCTCAAGCGGTCCTCTCACCTCAGCCTCCCAAAGTGCTGGAATTACAGATGTGAGCCACCACACCCAGCCAACTGCCCCCATTTTAAAGACGTGCAAACCAAGGCCCAGGGTGCCATGACAAGAAGGGGCCGTTTGCTTTTTTTTCCTTTTTTTTTTTGAGACAGGGTCTCTGTCGCCCAGGTGGGAGTGCAGTGGCACGATCTCAACTCACCGCAACCTTTGCCTCCTGGGTTCAAGCAATTCTGCCTCAGCCTCCTGAGTAGCTTGGATTATAGGCACGAGCCACCAGGCCTGGCTAATTTTTGTGTTTTTAGTAGAAACAAGGTTTCACCATGTTGGTCAGGTTGGTCTCCACCCGCCTTGGCCTCCCAAAGTGCTGGGATTACACGCGTGAACCACCACACCTGACCCTCGTTGGTTTTCTGAGCTAGAATGTGGTGGAACCCCCCGAGTCCCTACCCACTGCCTTTGCCTCACCCCATTGTCCCCAGGAGCTGGGCTCCTTACCGCCACTCTGGGTGATATAGCGAACCCAGGGCAGGGCCTGGTAACCACTCTTCTCAATGATCTTCATGTATCGGACCTAGAAGGGAATGAAAAGAAGTGGTCCAGGATTGCAGGAGGGAGGAGGCCAGGGCCAGGGAGAAAGAGATGCTTAGGCCAAGGGGCTACATGGCACAGGCTGGGATCGATGAGGGGACATCACATGGTCTTGGCGGGACAAGGTGGCACAGGCAAGGGAATGGTGAATGGCTTTGGAGGTGGAGAAGGGACAGAAGTGAACAAGCCAGTTGGGAACGAGGTGGCACAGGCCAGGGGAGAGGGAGCTCAGACTGTGGGCAGATAAAGGTAACACTGCTCTAGGGAAAGACCAGGCAACCTTCAGAGGAGTGTTGACACAGGCCAGGGGACTGAGGTGACTTGAGCCAAGGGACAGGAGAGAGGGGAACCCACCAAAGTCAAGGGGAGGAGCCTCCCTGCCCGCTTCTCTCACCTGGATCCCAGAGACAGTGAAGTAGGGGATCTCAAACTTGACCCCGATGGGGGGCCGGCCCTCCACCTCCTCCTTTTCCACGCTGGGGAGGCCAAAGTGGGCTCGCATCAAGTACTCCTTGCCCCCCTGAGGGAACATGGGGGCATTAGGCACACCAGGGCCCCCCTATGCTCCTGAGACCTTCCTTACAGCAACCCCTGGAGCAAGATCTGCTCACAGCCCATTTCACAGACAGGAAAATAAACGCTCTTTAGCCTGGGCAACATAGTGAGATCCCATCTCTACAAAAGTTTAAAAATTAGCTGGGTACAGTGGAACACGCCTGTAGTTTTGGCTACTCGGGAGGGTGAAGCAGGAGGATCCCTTGAGTCTGGGAGTTTGAGGCTGCAGTAAGCCGTGATCGCACCACAACCCCTCCAAGGTGACACTCACGAGGGAAGATTCTGATTGCAAAACCCAGTCAGGGTTTTTTTTCTTTTTTTAACTACCATGTCCTGTTTTACAGGCACTGATGATCCACCTCTCCCAAGATCACGGGGACAAACTAAAACCTCTAGCAGCCAAGGGATGTGGGTCACCTGCCCATTTCACAGATGGGCAAACTGAGCCTCCTTAAGTGAAAATGGGCTTCCCAAACCCACCCAGCTCAGCAAAGCAATAGTGAGGAAGTTGAACCCAGGGCTGGTTTCCTCGAGACATTGGCAGGGGGATATTTAAATCCACTCACTTCCCGTCATGGAAGTTTACCCATCTGTGAAATAGACTGGCCTGGTTTCTAGCTTGATCACTCCCACAGAATAATCACTTGCATACATATGTACCTCCCTGATTTATTTGTATTTCTTTTTTCTTAAATTCTTTTTTTTCTTGAGACAGAGTGTCACTCCGTCACCCAGACTGGAGTGTGGTGGCACGATCTCGGCTCACTGTAACCTCCACCTCCCAGGTTCAAGTGATTCTCCTGCCTCAGCCTCCTGAGTAGCTGGGACTACAGGCACGCACCCCCACGCCCGGCTAATTTTTGTATTTTTAGTAGAGATGGGGTTTCATCATGTTGGTCAGGCTGTTCTTGAACTCCTAACCTCAGGTGATCCACCTGCTTCAGCCTCCCAAAGTGCTAGGATTACAGGTAGGAGCCACCACGCCTGGCCTCTTAATGTTTTTTTTTTTGAGACGGAGTCTCGCTCTGTCACCCAGGCTGGAGTGTGCAGTGGCACGATCTCAACTCACTGCAACCTCTGCCTCCCGGGTTCAAGCAATTCTCCTGCCTCAGTCTCTTGAGTAGCTGGGATTACAGGCATGCACCACCATACCCAGCTAATTTTTTTTTTTTTTTTTTTTTTGAGACGGAGCCTGGCTCTGTCGCCCAGGCTGCAGTGCAGTGGCCGGATCTCAGCTCACTGCAAGCTCCACCTCCCGGGTTTACGCCATTCTCCTGCCTCAGCCTCCCGAGTAGCTGGGACTACAGGCGCCCGCCACCTCGCCCGGCTAGTTTTTTGTATTTTTTAGTAGAAACGAGGTTTCACAGTGTTAGCCAGGATGGTCTCGATCTCCTGACCTCGTGATCCGCCCGTCTCAGCCTCCCAAAGTGCTGGGATTACAGGCTTGAGCCACCGCGCCTGGCCCACCCAGCTAATTTTTATAATTTTAGTAGAGACGGGGTTTCACCATGTTGGTTGGGCTGGTCTCGAACTCCTGACCTCGTGATCTGCCCACCTCTCAACCTCCCAAAGTGCTGGGATTTCAGGCGTGAGCCACTGCGCCCACCTCCTCTTAATATTTTTATGGAGGCAGGGTCTCACTGTGTTCTCCAGGCTGGTTTCCAGCTCCTGGGTTCAAACAATCTGCCATGTCAGCTTCTCAAAGTGCTGGCATTCCAGTCATGAGCCACCACACCTGACTGGGTCTCTGATTTACTCTCTGCCTTGTTCTCATGCCTCCTGGGCAGCCCCTACACTACTCCAGTTCCCTCCACCCCCAGATCCCCCACCGCTCCCTGATGCTTACCGGGAAAGACTTAATACTCCAAATCACGACGTTTCTCTCTGGCACATACTTGGCGCTGCCCACACTGGTCTTGAATTTGGGGGAGTCGGCATCGCTGGGTACAGGCACAGATATCTCCACACCGTTGGCCACTGACTGTTTCTTAAACTGCCCCTTGGCCTGTGAGGGGAGCATGAAGAATTCGCTTGCTCATCCTTCAAATATTCACCAAGCCCTTTTTTTTTTTTTTTTTTTTGAGATGGAGTCTCGCTCTGTCGCCCAAACCGGAATGCAGTGGTGAGATCTCAGTTCACTGAAAGCTCCGCCTCCTGGGTTCACGCCATTCTCCTGCTCAGTCTCCCGAGTAGCTGGACTACAGGCGCCCGCCACCTCGCTCGGCTAATTTTTTTTTTTTTTTTTTTTTTTTGAGACGGAGTCTCGCTCTGCCGCCCAGGCTGGAGTGCAGTGGCCGGCTCTCAGCTCACTGCAACTTCCGCCTCCCGGGTTTACGCCATTCTCCTGCCTCAGCCTCCCGAGTAGCTGGGACTACAGGCGCCTGCCACGTCGCCCGGCTAGTTTTTTGTATTTTCTTAGTAGAGACGGGGTTTCACAGTGTTAGCCAGGATGGTCTCGATCTCCTGACCTCGTGATCCGCCCGTCTCGGCCTCCCAAAGTGCTGGGATTACAGGCTTGAGCACCGCGCCCGGCCTAATTTTTTTTTTATATGTTTAGTAGAGACGGGGTTTCACCATGTTAGCCAGGATGGTCTCGATCTCCTGACCTCATGATCCACCCACCTCGGCCTCCCAAAGTGCTGGGATTACAGGCGTGAGCCACCGCGCCCGGCCAGACTTTGTTTTTTCTTTTTTTTTTTTTTTTTGGAGATGAGGTCTAGCTCTGTCATCCAGGCTAGAGTGCTTGTCTCACTGCACCCTCCTCTTCCTGGGCTCAAGCAATCCTCCCACCTCAGCCTCCCAACTATCTGGAACTACAGGCACTCACCACTGGGCTAATTTTTGTATTTTTTGTAGAAACAGGGTTTCACCATGTTGCCCAGGCTGGTCTCAAAGTCCTGGGTTTAAGTGATCTAATCACCCCAGCCTCCCAAAGTGCTGAGATTACAGGTGTAAGCCACTGCGCCCACCCGAAATCATGCACTGTTAATAAGCGTTCCCCCAAGGCCCACCTTGACCATGATCTCCACGCGGCTGTGGGAGAACTTCTCAATGACAGACTCAATCCAGATCAGTGGCTTGACCTGTGAGAAGAAGGGGGGAGTTCTTAGAGACTCCAGGGTCACTCTCTTTTTTTTTTTTTTTGAGATAGAGTCTCGCTTCTTCACCCAGGCTGGAGTGCCATGGCGTGATCTTGGCTCACTGCAACCTCCACCTCCCGGACTCAAGCAATTCTCCTGCCTCAGCCTCCCCAGTAGCTGGGATTACAGGCATGTGCCACCATGCCCGGCTAATTTTTGTATTTTTAGTAGAGACAGGGCTTCACCCTGTTGGCCAGGCTGGTCTCGAACTCCTGTCCTCAAGTGATCCACCCGACTCAGCCTCCAAAAGTGTTGGGATTACAGGCGTGAGCCACCGCGCTGGGCCCAGCGTCACTCTCCAGCCTACCCCATCCTACCCTACCCACACGTGGCTGGACCCCGCCTCACCTGGGTGCTGAGGCGGTAGGACATGAGCTCAAAGTCACCATCAGGCGGGATGAAGGAGATGGTGCGGTCATTGTCAAAGCGGGAGAGCCGCACGCACTGGTGGAATTTTACATCCTCCAGCTCTACGGATTTATTCTTGCCACCTGAAACTCAGAGTGGAGAGTGCAGAGTGACCCTGGGGACCAGGAAAGCATCCCTATCCCTACCTTCCCTGCCCACCACTATCACCGATTTCACATATGGGGAAACTGGGGCCCAGAGAGGATGAACAAAAACTGGGAGAGTAGAGCTGGAATCTAAACCTAGCATCTGTACCCACAGGGCCTGGCCTTTTTTTTTTTTTTGAGACGGAGTTTCACTCTTGTTGCCCAGACTGGAGTGCAATGGCACGATCTTGGCTCACCGCAACCTCCACTTCCCGAATTCAAGCAATTCTCTTGCCTCAGCCTCCTGAGTAGCTGGAATTACAGGCATGTGCCACCACACCCGGCTAATTTTGTATTTTTTGTAGAGACAGAGTTTCTCCACGTTAGTCAGGCTGGTCTCAAACTCCCGACCTCAGGTGATCCTCCCGCCTCGGCCTCCCAAAGTGTGGAGAAAAGAAAGAGAGATCAGCCTGTTACTGTGTCTATATAGAAGGAAGCAGACATAAGAGACTCCATTTTGTTCTGTATTTGAGATGCTGTTAATCTGTGACCCTACCCCCAACCTTGTTCTTGCAAGAGACATGTGCTGTGGTGACTTAAGGTTTAAAGGATTTTGGGCTGTGCAGGATGTGCTTTGTTAAACAAGTACCTGAAGGCAGCTTGCTGGTTAAAAAGTCATCACCATTCTCTTAATCTCAACTACCCAGAGACACGTACACGGCCAAAGGTCGCAGGGACCTCTGCCTAGAAAAGCTAGGTATTGTCCAAGGTTTCTCCCCATGTGATAGTCTGGAACAATGCTGTTAAAAGGTTTATGGAGATGTTTGCATATGTATATCAAGGCACAGCATTTTCCTTTGAACTTATTCATGTCACAGAGATCTTTATCCATATGTCTTACTGCTAATTTTCTACCTACAATGATCCTATTATCCTGCTACTTCCTTTTCTTTAAGATGGTAAAGATAATTATCAATAAATACTAAGGGAACTCAGAGACCGGTGCAGGCGTGGGTCCTCTGTAAGCTGAGCGCCGGTCCCCTGGGCCCCACTTTTCTTTCTCTATACTTTGTCTCTGTGTCTTATTTCTTTTCTCAAGTATCTTGTTCCACCTAACGAGAAACACCCACAGGCGTGGAGGGGCAGGCCACCCCTTCACCAAAGTGCTGGGATTACAGGCATGAGCCACTGTATCTGGCAGTGTCTGACTTTTAAATATGATGCTGAGGCCGGGCGTGGTGGCTCACACCTGTAATCCCAGCACTTTGGGAGGCCGAGACAGGTGGATCACAGGGTAAAGAGACCGAGACCATCCTGGCCAAAGTGGTAAAACCCCGTCTCTTCTAAAAATACAAAAAAAAATTAGCAGGGCGTGGTGGCACTTGCCTGTAGTCCCAGCTACTCGGGAGGCTGAGGCAGGAGAATCGCTTGAACCCAGAAGGCAGAGGTTGCAGTGAGCCAAGATCATGCCACTGCACTCCAGCCTGGTGACAGAGCGAGACTCCATCTCAAATAAACAAATAAATAAGATGCTGAGCCAGGCACAGTAGTTCACACCTGTACTCCTAGCACTTTGGGAGGCCAAGGCAGGAGGATCGCTTGAGGGCAGGATATTAGACCAGCCTGGGCAACAAAGCGAGACCTCCGTCTCTATAAAAAATTTAAAAAGTAGGTGGTCCATGCCTGTGGTCCCAGCTATTCGAGAGGCTGTGGTGGGAGGATCACATGAGCCTCGGAGGTCAAGCCTGCAGTGAGCTATGATTACACCACTGCACTCCAGCCTGAGCGACACAGCAAGACCCCATCTCTAAATAAATAAATAAATAAATAAGATGCTATTATGTCTCCTCCTCCCAGTAGGATGTCATCTCTGTAAGAACGAGAGTTTGTCTTATTCTTCACTGCTGTGTCCTCAGAGCCTAAAACTGCAACTGGCACCCAGCAGTCGCTCAATGATGAAACAGCCTTTGCAAAGTCAACCGCTGGCTGCAATACTGGCCGTGACCAGCAGATGGAGAGGGAGCGCTTATTTCAAAACCGGCCGCGATTCTATCTAAGTCCCCACGTGGGCCGGGTTTGCGACTCCCCTGTGCACTTCTCAGAAGAAAGGTCCCCTAAATACTTACGGCCAGTGAGCTCGAAGAGCACGCGGTCATTGAGGCCCAGCCGTAGCTCTGGCATTCCCGACAGAAACACCTTGAGCTTGATGGTACCAACGATCTCGCTCAGCAGGACGCTGCCGTTGGCGTTGACCTGAGGATGGATGTGGGGGGTGGTCAGCAGGCATCCAGCTCCCTCTCCCGCAGCCAGGCCCTGGAAGGGGTGCGGGGGAGGTATGCGGGCTCACCAGCAGGTTGACAGACTCTATGACATCAATGAAGACCTCGTTCTTCTTATACTTGATACCCTCAGAGCGCCAGGACACAGCGTTAGTGACAGTGGGTGGCACCCGTGACTTGCCTGTCTCCAGCTTGTTGCTCTGCTGAGTGATGTACCTGGAGTGAGGGTGGTAGGGACAAGCAGCTGGACACAGGGACACCTCTGTGGACCTCCTCCAGTTACTTATATCCACAGTCCAGCCTGCCCCCAGGGGTCCACTCACTCCTGCAGGATCTTGCTGTCAGTGGTCTGCGGGAAGCCAAAGTCCATGAGCTCATCCAGCAACTCATAGACGATGACAAAGTTGTCCCGGATGCTCTCCTCCTCCAGCTCCTTGAAGTATTCGCAGAATACCTGGGGGTCAGGGTAGAGAGACACCCACAAAAGTGTGGCTAAGGGCTGAGCACAGTAGCTCATGCCTGTAACCCCAGCACCTTGGGAAGCCAAGGCACAAGGATCACTTGAGGTGAGTTCAAGACCAGCCTGGGCAACATAGTGAGCCCCTATCTCTAACAACAAAAATTGTATTAGGAGGTCGAGGCCTCAGTGGGCCATGAGGATGCCACTGCACTCCAGCCTGGGCAACAGAATAAGATCCTGTCTCAAAAACAAAAAAGGCCGGGCATGGTGGCTCATGCCTGTAATCCCAATAATGGGAGGCCAAGGCAGGCAGATCACTTGAGGTCAGGAGTTTGAGACCAGCCTAGCTAACATGGTAAAACCCCGTCTCTACTAAAAATACAAAAATTAGCCAGGCATGGTGGCACCTGCCTGTAATTGCAGCAACTAGGGAGGCTGAAGCAGGAGAATTGCTTGAACTCAGGAGGTAGAGCTTACAGTGAGCTGAGATTGTGCCACTACACTCCAGCCTGGGCAACAAAGCGAGACCCTATCTCAAAAAAAAAAAAAAAAAAAAGAAAAGAAAAGAAAAAGTGTGCTGAATGCTTGAAAAAGTAGGCAAAAAAGGCTGGGTGTGGTGGCTTTTTTTTTGAGACTAAGTCTCACAGTGTTGCCCAGGCTAGCGTGCAGTGGTGAGATCTCGGCTCACTACAACCTCCGCCTTCCAGGTTCAGGTGATTCTACTGCTTCAGCCTCCCCAGTAGCTGGGATTACAGGTGCATGCCAGCATGCCCGGCTAATTTTTGTATTTTTAGTAGAGACAGGATTTCTCCATGTTGGCCAGGCTGGTCTCAAACTCCTGACCTCAAGTGATTTACCTGCTTCAGCCTCCAAAAGTGCTTTGATAGAGGCGTGAGCCACCGCGCCCAGCCTCTACTAAAAAATTTTTTTTAATTAGTGGGGCATGGTGTCTCAAAAAAAAAAGAAAATAAAGAAACAAGCCAGGCATGGTGGCTCACACCTGTACTCACAGCACTTTAGGAGGTGGGTGGATCACCTGAGGTTAGGAGTGTGGGTGGATCACCTGAGGTCAGGAGTTTGAGACCAGCCTGGCCAAATACAAAAAATTAGCTGGGCATGGTGGCACATGCCTGTAATCCCAGGTACTCAGGAGGCTGAGTCAGGAGAATCCCTTGAACCCAGCAGGCAGAGGTTGAGGTGAGCCAAGATTGTGCCATTGCAGCCTGGGCAACAAGAGCAAAACTCTGTCTCAAAAGAAGGGAGGGGTCCAGGTGCGGTGGCTCATGCCTGTAATCCCAGCACTTTGGGAGGCCAAGGCAGGAGGATTACTTCAATCCAGAAGTTCTAGAACAGCCTGGGCAATATAGCAAGACCCCGTCTCTACCAGAAAAAAAAAAAAAAAAAAGAAGGCCCAGAGAGATCTGGGAAGGCTTCCTATCAGAAAAGGATCTTGAAAGAAGCTGGCAAGAGGGGTAGACAGACAGACCAGTCAGCCAATGGGAGGCTAGTACCTACCTCTATTGTCTTATACAGGAAAGAGTACACCAGGGAGGCATTGGCATTCTTCGATGTGGTGGCCACCACTGGGGGCAGCAAGGTTAAGGAAAAGGTGCCATTTATGGAGGAGTAAATGGAATACCGACCCCGAACCTCCACCCTGTCCCTTGCCACCACCCTCATCTCTACCTGCCCCTGCCCCCTAGCCTGAGCCACAGAGATGTGCTGGGCAACGCCTGTCCTCAGCCCACCCTCTCTCAGCCTGAGCTGCCACCATCGCCGATACCCCCCACACCCACCCCCAGGGACACCACGTGAGGTGGATACAGTAGAGGTTGCTGTGTTTGATCCATAGGAAGTGGACCTGGCCATGGCTCAGCAGCGGGGCCAGGGCACCTTCCTCCTCCCTCTGTACCAGCAGAGGCATGAAGTGCTCAATCTTGCTCATGGCCACATCGCCCTTGTAATTGCGGCTGATCAACGGCTGAGGGTGGGAGGAAACGACCCGGTCACCACCAGCATCTAGGAGCCTACCACGCTGCGGAGGCACAGTGCCTGGTTCTGACCCTACTTCCTAGCTGAGGGGCTTGGGCAAGGCTCTGCCTCCTTGTGCCTGTTTCCCGCTCTGTAAGATGGGAGTGTGATGACAACAGCTAAATGGGTCTAGGACCCTCACTAAGCGCCAGGCTGTGTTTTAGTAAAGAGTAGGCGACGGCTGGACACAGTGGCTCATGCCTGTAATCCCAGCATTTTGGGAGGCTGAGGTGGGTGGATCATTAGGTCAAGAGATCAAGACCATCCTGGCCAACATGGTGAAACCCCGTCTTTACTAAAAATACAAAAAATTAGTCAGATGTGGTGACGCGCGCCTATAGTCCTAGTTACTCGGGAGGCTGAGGCAGGAGGATCACTTGAACCTGGGAGGCGGAGGTTGCCATGAGTCGAGATCGCGGCACTGCGCTCCAGCCTGGCGACAGAGCAAGACTCCGTCTCAAAAGAAGAAAGAGAAAGAGGCCGGGCGCGGTGGCTCAAGCCTGTAATCCCAGCACTTTGGGAGGCCGAGACGGGCGGATCACGAGGTCAGGAGATCGAGACCATCCTGGCTAACACGGTGAAACCCCGTCTCTACTAAAAATACAAAAACTAGCCGGGCGAGGTGGCGGGCGCCTGTAGTCCCAGCTCCTCGGGAGGCTGAGGCAGGAGAATGGCGTAAACCCGGGAGGCGGAGCTTGCAGTGAGCTGAGATCTGGCCACTGCACTCCAGTCCGGGGGCGACAGAGCGAGACTCCGTCTCAAAAAGAAAAAAAAAAAAAAAAAGAAAGAGAAAGAAAGGAGAGAAAGCGAGGGAGGGGGGGAGAAGGGCAGGCAGGCAGGCAGGAAGACAGGCAACTAAACAAGAGTAGATGTTGCTTAACTTAGTTCTTTTTTTTTTTTTTTTTTTTTTTTGAGGCGGAGTCTCGCTCTGTCTCCGGGACTGGAGTGCAGTGGCCAGATCTCAGCTCACTGCAAGCTCCGCCTCCCGGGTTTATGCCATTCTCCTGCCTCAGCCTCCTGAGTAGCTGGGACTACAGGCGCCCGCCACCTCGCCCGGCTCATTTTTGTATTTTTAGTAGAGACGGGGTTTCACCGTGTTAGCCAGGATGGTCTCGATCTCCTGACCTCGTGATCCGCCCATCTCGGCCTCCCAAAGTGCTGGGATTACAGGCTTGAGCCACCGCGCCCGGCCCTCTAACTTAGTTCTTGCCACAACCCTGTGGGGTAGATGTTATCATCATCTCAATTTATTTTTTTTTATTTTATTTTTTTTTTTTTTGAGACGGAGTCTCGCTCTGTCGCCCAAGCTGGAGTGCAGTGGCCAGATCTCAGCTCACTGCAAGCTCCGCCTCCCGGGTTCACGCCATTCTCCTGCCTCAGCCTCCCGAGTAGCTGGGACTACAGGCGCCCGCCACCTCGCCCGGCTAGTTTTTTGTACTTTTTTTAGTAGAGACGGGGTTTCACTGTGTTAGCCAGGATGGTCTACGATCTCCTGACCTTGTGATCCGCCCGCCTCGGCCTCCCAAAGTGCTGGGATTACAGGCTTGAGCCACCGCGCCCGGCCCATCATCTCAATTTAACATAGGAGAAGTGAGATTAGAAACCATGTCGGTTGGAAGCATATGGAAACTGGGGATTGATCTAAGGCATCCTGGGTCCAGAATCCCTGCTGTTGCCCCAGACTTCATTTGCACCAAAGTGGGATTATTTTTTTAAAAAAAGAAAGAAAAAGAAAGAAAGAAAAGTCCAGGTGCAATGACTCACTCATGTAATCCCACTGCTTCGGGAGACCGAGGCAGGAGAATCGCTTGAGGCCAGGAGTTTGAGACCAGTTTTGGCAACATAGCAGGATCCCCCTACAAAAAATTTCAAGAATTAGCTGAGCATGGTGGCCTGCACCTGTGTAGTCACAGCTACTCTGGAGTCTGAGGCAGGAAGATCGATTGAACCTAGGAGGTTGAGGCTGCAGTGAAGTGTGATCATACTACTGCACTCCAGCCTGGGCAACAGAGTGAGACCCTGAAGAAAAGAAAGAAAGAAGAAAGAAAGAAGAAAGAAGAAGGAAGGAAGGAAGGAAGGAAGGAAGGAAGGAAGAAGGAAGGAAGGAAGGAAGGAAGGAAGGAGAGAGAGAGAGGAGAGAGAGAGAAAAGGAAAGGAAGGAAAGGAAGGAAGGAAAGGAAGAAGGATAAAAAAAGGAAAAAGAAAAATGATTGTTCATATGATCGTGCCTGGTAGTCAGGAAGCCATCCATAATAGTGAACACTTCTGGCCGGGTGCGGTGGCTCACACCTTTAATCCCCGTACTTTAGGAGGCTGAGGCAGGCGGATCATGAGGTCAAGAGATCAAGATCATCCTGGCCAACATGGTGAAACCCCGTCTCTACTAAAAAAATAAAAATTATGCCGGGCGCGGTGGCTCAAGCCTGTAATCCCAGCACTTTGGGAGGCTGAGACGGGCGGATCACGAGGTCAGGAGATCGAGACCATCCTGGCTAACACGGTGAAACCCCGTCTCTACTAAAAAAATACAAAAAAAATTTAGCCGGGCGAAGTGGCGGGCGCCTGTAGTCCCAGCTACTCGGGAGGCTGAGGCAGGAGAACGGCGTGAACCCGGGAGGCGGAGCTTGTAATGAGCTGAGATCCGGCAACTGCACTCCAGTCTGGGCTACAGAGCGAGATTCTGTCTCAAAAAAAAAAAAAAAAAATTAGCTGGGTATGGTGGCACGTGCCTGTAATCCCAGCTACTCGGGAGGCTGAGGCATGAGAATCACTTGAACCCAGGAGGTGAAGGTTGCAGTGAGCTGAGATCACACCAGCCTGGTGACAGAGCGAGACTCCATCTCAAAAAAAAAAAAAAAAAAAAAAAGAGTTACTACTTCCAAGGTTGTTTCGTCCAGCGTCTGAACAGGGAGGACCCGTGACAGATTCTCAAACATCTTAGTTCTCACTATTAATATTAACGGGGGCCGGGTGCGATGGCTCAAGCCTGTAATCCCAGCACTTTGGGAGGCCGACATGGGCGGATCACGAGGTCAGGAGATCGAAACCATCCTGGCTAACACGGTGAAACCCCGTCTCTACTAAAAATACAAAACACTAGCCGGGTGAGGTGGCGGGCGCCTGTAGTCCCAGCCACTTGGCAGGCTGAGGCAGGAGAATGGCGTAAACCGGGAGGAGGAGCTTGCAGTGAGCTGAGATCCGGCCACTGCACTCTAGCCTGGGCGACAGAGCGAGACTCTGTCTCAAAAAAAAAAAAAAAAAAAAAATTAACGGGAGGCCAGGTGCGGTGGCTCACACCTGTAATCCCAGCACTTTGGGAGGCCGAGACGGTAGGATCACGAGGTCAGGAGATCGAGACCATCCTGGCTAACATGGTGAAACCCTGTCTCTACTAAAAATACAAAAAA
The DNA here is from genome assembly GCF_009764315.1 of Trachypithecus francoisi. Classification (NCBI taxonomy): domain Eukaryota; kingdom Metazoa; phylum Chordata; class Mammalia; order Primates; family Cercopithecidae; genus Trachypithecus; species Trachypithecus francoisi. The sequence continues at coordinate 139,334,541 of NW_022681470.1, read as the reverse complement.
ATTAGCCGGGCGCAGTGGCAGGCACCTGTAGTCCCAGATACATGGGAGGCTGAGGCAGGAGAATGGTGTGAACCCGGGAGGCAGAGCTTGCAGTGAGTGGAGATCATGCCACTGCACTCCAGCCTGGGCAACAGAGAGAGACTCCATCTCAAAATAAATAAATAAAAAATAAATAAATAAATAAATAAATAAATAAATAAATATTAACGGGAATATTATTTTCTTTTTTTTATTTTTTATTTTTTATTTTTTATTTTTTATTTTTTTTTTTTTGAGATGGAGTCTCGCTCTGTCACCCAAGCTGGAGTGCAGTGGCCAGATCTCAGCTCACTGCAAGCTCCGCCTCCCGGTTCCCGCCATTCTCCTGCCTCAGCCTCCCAAGTAGCTGGGACTACAGGCGCCCGCCACCTCGCCCGCTAGTTTTTTGTATTTTTAGTAGAGACGGGGTTTCACCGTGTTAGCCAGGATGGTCTCGATCTCCTGACCTCGTGATCCGCCGCCTCGGCCTCCCAAAGTGCTGGGATTACAGGCTTGAGCCACCGCGCCCGGCCGGGAATATTATTTTCACCGCCACTCTTATTTTGGCTATTAAATGACAAGACAGGCTGACTGCTGTGGCTGACACCTGTCATCCCAGCACTTTGGGAGGCTGAAGCAGGGGATAGCTGGGGCCCAGGAGTTCAAGACCATCCTGGGCAACATAGCAAGACCCCATCTCTACAAAAAAATAAAAAATATAAATAGGCCAGATGTAGCCGGGCGCAGGGGCTCGCGTCTGTAATCCCAGCACTTTGGGAGGCCGAGGTGGGCGGATCACGAGGTCAAGAGATTGAGACCATCCTGGCCAACATGGTGAAACCCCATCTCTACTAAATATACAAAAAATTAGCTGGGCGTGATGGCACGCGCCTGTAATCCCAGCTACTCAGGAGGCTGAGGCAGGAGAATCACTTCAACTCGAGAGGTGGAGGTTGCAGTGAGCCAATATCATGCCATTGCACTCCAGCTTGGGCGACAAGGTGAGACTCCGTCTCAAAAAAATAAAAAATAAAAATACAAAAATTAGCCAGGCATGGTGGCACACACCTGTAGTCCCAGCTACTCGGGAAGCTGAGGCAGGAGAGCTGCTTGAACCTGGGAGATGGAGGTTGCAGTGAGCCAAGATGGAGCCACTGCACTCCAGCCTGAGTGACAGAGCAAGACTCCATTAAAAAAAAAAAAAAAAAGGCCGGGCGCGGTGGCTCAAGCCTGTAATCCCAGCACTTTGGGAGGCTGAGACGGGCGGATCACGAGGTCAGGAGATCGAGACCATCCTGGCTAATGTGGTGAAACCCCGTCTCTACTAAAAATACAAAAAACTAGCCGGGCGAGGTGGCGGCGCCTGTAGCTACTCGGGAGGCTGAGGCAGGAGAATGGCGTGAACCCGGGAGGCAGAGCTTGCAGTGAGCTGAGATCTGGCCACTGCACTCCAGCCTGGGTGACAGAGCAAGACTCCGTCTCAAAAAAAAAAAAAAAAATTAAAAATAGCCGGGCATGGCTGGGCGCGGTGGCTCACGCCTGTAATCCCAGCACTTTGGGGGGCCAAGGCAGGTGGACCACCTGTGGTCAGGAGTTCGAGACCAGCCTGCCCAAGATGGTGAAACCCCATCTCTACTAAAAATACAAAAAAATTAGCCTGGTGTGGTGGTGGGCACCTGTAATCCCAGCTACTCGGGAGGCTAAGGCAGTAGAATCGCTTGAACCTGGGAGGCAGAGGTTGCAGTGAGTCAGATAGCACCACTGCACTCCCGCCTGAGTAACAAGAGTGAAACTCCATCTCAAAAAAAAAAAAAAAAAAAAAGCCGGGCATAGAGGAGTCAGCCAGCAGCCCCAGCTACTCAGGAGTTTGAGACCAGCTTTGGCAACATAGCGGGATCCCTCTGCAAAAAAATGTCAAGAATTAGCCAGGCATGGTGGCCTGCACCTGTGTAGTCACAGCTACTCCAGAGACTGAGGCAGGAGGATCGCTTGAGCCCAGAAATTTCAGGATGCAGTGAGCTATGATTGCACCACTACACTCAAGCCTGGCAGACAGCAAGAGACCCTATCTCCAAATTAAAAAAAGACAAGAGGAATAAAAGGACTTCAGGAAGAGGCAAGGCAGCCACAGATCGAGGGAGTTAAGAGGCCCCTGTTCCAGTTGCCTTCCCCAGGTATTAACACTGTGGATGCCGACGGTGACGGAGATAATTTCAAGTTGCTGAGTCCCTAATATTTCCAGAAAAGCCACTGTGCTAAGTAGTTTACACGCAGTGAGTTGTATTAATTCTCATTGGGTGGGGACCTCTGTTGCTCCCATTTTTATATACAGAGAAACTGAGGCCCTGGGAGGCGAACGCCTTGGCCTCAGGCACAAAGCGAGTGAATGCTGGAGGTGGGATTTGACCCGGGATTTCCAGGGATTGCGGGGACGGTGGGGGGGGGGGGGGTGTTCCCAGGCCCATTGCTGGGGCCTCCGTGGCCTGCGCGGAGGGGTCGCCCCTGAATCCCCGGGAGCGAGACCTCACCTGTCCGTCTCCCAACTCCTCATGCCCAGCCTCACCTTGCCCTTGACGTCGAGAATGAAGACAGCCGAGGCGGACATGGTGGCGGTTGAGGGACCTAGCAGGCGGGGAGGGAGCACCAGGAGGCGACGGCGGCGTCGCTTCCTTCTTCCTGCGGAAGCGCCTGCGCCCAGGTGAGAGCCCAGGTGTGTGCGTCTTAAAGGGGAGGCGGCCAGGTGAGCAGCGCTGTCGGCCAACGTGAAGACCGCTGCGGGGCCGGGAGAGGTACTGCGACTTCAGATGCGTCTGCTGCCCCCCTTCACTTTCCCTAGCCACCCAGCAGTAATGACGGGTGGAGACCCCAGACCAGTCATCCATCCTTCCATCCATTCATTCATCCTTCCTTTCATTCATCTATCCATTCATCCATCCATCCATCCATCCTTCCATTCTTGCATTCATTAATCCATCCATTCATTAATCCATCCATGCATCTACTCATTTAGCCATTCATTAATCAATATTCCATCGATTTATTGATCCATCTATCGATTCGTCATCCATTTATTCATCCATTTTTGCATTCATTTATTTATTCATCTATCCATTATCCATCCATCCATCCATTAATTTATTCATCCATTCATTCATCCATTCTAACATTCATCAATTTATTCATCTATCCATCCATCCATCCGTTCATCCATTCTTGCATTAATTTATTCATCTAAACATTCATCAATCCATCCATCCATCCATTCATCCATTCTTGCATTCATTAATTCATATATCCATTCATCCATTCTTGCATTAATGTATTCATCTAAACATTCATCAGTCCATCCATCCATCCATCCATCCATCCATTCATCCATTCTTGCATTCATTAATTCATCTATCCATTCATCCACCCATCTATCCATCCATTCATTCATCCTCTCATTAATTCATCCATCCATTCATCTTGTTTCTCCTCTGTCTCACCCACACATGTCAGCCCCAATACAACAGGGACTTTGTCTTGTTCATGTTTATGTCCCTAGTGCTCAGCACTGAGTGCTCAAAATTTGTCCAATTCATTCATTCACTCATTCATATAATAAATTTTACTAGTGAATTTTACTGAGTGAATTTGAAGTACTAATTCATTCAGTAACAGGAACTGTGGACCAGGACAAATGTACTTGCTTTTATTATTCTTACAAATTACTCTTATTCATTCCAAAAAACCTTTTTTTTTTTGAGATGGAGTCTCGCTCTGTTGTCCATGCTGGAGTGCAGTGGTGTGATTTTGGCTCACTGCAACCTCTGCCTCCCAGGTTCAAGCAATCCTCCTGCCTCTAGTAGCTGTCATTACAGGCAAGTGCCGCCACACCCGGCTAATTTTTTTTTTTTTCCTTTTTTTTTGAGACGGAGTCTAGCTCTGTTGCCCAGGCTGGAGTGCAGTGGGGTGATCTCGGCTCACTACAAGCTCCGCCTCCCGGGTTCACACCATTTTCCTGACTCAGCCTCCGGAGTAGCTGGGAATACAGGCACCCGCCACCGCGCCCGGCCAATTTTTTGTATTTTTAGTACAGATGGGGTTTCACCGTGTTAGCCAGGATGATCTTGATCTCCTGACCTCAGGTGATCCACCTGCCGTAGCCTCCCAAAGTGCTGGGATTACAGGTGTGAGCTACTGCACCCAGCCAAAAAACCGTTTTTTGTAGAGGCGGAGTCTCACTCTGTACCCTAGACTGGAGTGCAGTGATGCAATCATGGCTCACTGCAGCCTCGACTTCCTGGGCTCAAGCCATCCTCCTACCTCAGTCTCCCTAGTAACTAGAACTACAGGCACAAACCGCCACACCTAGTTTTTTTTTTGAGACAGAGTTTTGCTCTTGTTGCCCAGGCTGGAGTGCAATGACAAGATCTCGGCTCACTGAAACCTCCACCACCCAGGTTCAAGCAATTCTCCTGCCTCAGCCTCCCACGTAACTGGGATTACTGGCATGAGCCACTACGCCCAACTAATTTTTTTTTTTATTTTTGGTAGAGATGGGGTTTCTCCATGTTAGTCAGGCTGGTCTCGAACTCATGACCTCAGGTGATCCACCCGCCTTGGCCTCCCAAAGTGCTGGGATGACAGGCATGAACCACCATGCCTGGTCACATTTAGCTTTTTTTTTTTTTTTTTTGAGATGGAGTCTCGTCCTGTCACCGAGGCTGGAGTGCAATGATGTGATCTCTGCTCACTGCAACCTCTGCCTCCTAGGTTCAAGCGATTCTCCTGCCTCAGCCTCCCGAGTAACTGGGATTACAGGCGTGCGCCACCATGCCCAGCTAATTTTTTCTATCTTTAGTAGAGATGGGGTTTCACTATGTTGCCCAGGCTGGTCGTGAACTCCTGACCTCGTGATCCACCTGCTTTGGCCTCCCAAAGTGCTGGGATTACAGGCGCGAGCCACTGTGCCTGGCCCACACCTAGCTAACTGTTTTTTGGTTGTTTTTGTTTTTTGTTTTAGATGGAGTCTGGCTTTGTCACCCAGGCTGGAGTGCAATGGCTCAATCTCTGGTCACTGCAACCTCTGCCTCCCAGCTTCAAGCAATTCTCTGCCTCAGCCTCCCAAGTGGCTGCGATTACAGGTGCCTGCTACCACACCCAGCTAATTTTTTTTTTTTTTTTTTTTTTTATTTTTAGTAGAGACGGGGTTTCATCATCTTGGCCAGGCTGGTCTTGAACTCCTGACCTTATGATCCACCCACCTCAGCTTCCCAAAGTGCTGGGATTACAGGCATGAGCCACCGCGCCCGGCCCACCTAGCTAATTTTTTAATTTTTTGTAGAGATGGGGTCTCTGTATGTTGCCCAGGCTAGTCTCAAACTCCTGGGCTCAAGCGATCCTCCCACCTTAGCCCTCCAAAGTACTGGGATTACAGATGTAGTCTGAGCCACTGTACCTGGTTTGTGCAGATTAAATGAGTTATTCTGTGCAACGTGGTGTTGGAAGGGAACTTGGAAGCTGACTGTCAACCATGTCGCTGAGAAGGAGGAGGATGAAGATGATGATCTGGATGATGATGTAGCAGTTGAGAGCACAGATGCTGGGTTTAATTCTTGACACCACCACACACTGGCTGTAAGGCATGGGCTGGTGATTGCACCTGCTGTGCCTCAGTCTCCCCTTCTGTTAAATGGGTATAACAGCCATGGTGCCCTCTCCTGCAATTGCATAGCCAAATGCTTGGCACAACCCCTAGCTCCATGCATGTTTCGTGCACACCAGCTACTGCAGACCCAGATTCCACCCCTTGACTTTCCTTTTTTTTTTTTTTTTTTTTTTTCTGAAATAGAGTCTTGCTCTGTCACCCGGCTGGAGTGCAGTGGTTCAGTCTCAGCTCACTGCAACCTCCCAGGTTCAAGCCATTCTCCTGCCTCAGCCTCCTGAGTAGCTGGGACTACAGGTGCACACCACCACGCCTGGCTAATTTTTGTGTTTTTATTAGAGACAGGGTTTCACCATGTTGGCCAGGATGGTCTCAAACTCTTGCCCTCGTGATCCACCCACCTTGGCGTCCCAAAGTGCGGTAGTTTCGAGGACAGGGCAGAAGGAAAGGGAAAGTAAACCTCAGCCTTGCTCAGAACCACCTTGTTTGGCTGAGGGAAGGAGATGTCCTTCAGGGCCTCCAAGGAGCAAGACTCAGCCTACCCAGACCTCACCTGTCCTTTCCCCAAACACTGCCCCCAGCCCTTTATCAGCCGCTGGAGGTGGGGACTTACAGAACAGCAGCTATCAGGATCATCCATTTGCCTCTCCACCTGAAATTAACATCAACATTGACAGCAGCAGTGCACTTTAATGAAAACATTATCATCCTGGCCAGAAGCAGTGTTTTTCATGCCTGTATCCCAGCACTTTGGGAGGCCAAGGTGGACAGATCACCCAAGGCCAGGAGTTTGAGACAAGCCTGGCCAACATGGTGAAATCCCGTCTCCACTAAAAACACAAAAATTAGCCAGGTTTGGTGACGCACGCCTGTAATCCCAGCTACTTGGGATGCTGAGGCAGGAGAATCACTTGAACCAGGAGGCGGAGGTTATAGTGAGCCGAGATCGCACCACTGCACTCCAGTCTGGGTGACAGAGTGAGACCCCATCTCAAAAAATAAATAAATAAAATGAAAAATAAAAAGTTATCATCTGGCACAGGTCTCCTTTGTGCCATCTTAGAAAGTCAGAAGCAGGGACACAGAGAGGTGAAGGCACCTGCCCAAGCCCGCGGCCACACAGCCAGGAGGGAGTTGAGCCAGAATTCAAATCTGAGTCCCGGGATTTAACAGTCTGGTCCCAGCCTGCTTCCGCCTACTTTGCTATATTGCTGGATGCAAATATTACTGTTAGTAACACTAACTCTGGCTTAAAGGGTGCTCACCCTAAGTGAGGGTGGCCCTAAATGTCTCCCATATAGGAATCCTCAAGACAATCCCTTGAATTAGGGAAGCCTATTATCTTTTATTTATTTATTTATTTGTTTATTTATGACAAGGACTTGCTTTGTCATCCAGGCTGTAGTACAGTGGTGCAATCACGGCTCACTGCAGCCTCAATCTTCTGAACTCAAGAGATCCTCCCATCTAGGCCTCTCCAGTAGCTGGGACTGCAGGTGAGCATCACCATTCCCAGCTAATCTTTAAATTTTTTGTAGAGATGGGGTCTCACTACGTTGCTCAAGCTGGTCTTGAGCTCCTGGCCTCAAGCCGTCCTCCCACCTCAGCCTTCCAGAACACTGGGATTACAGATGTGAGTCACCTCCCCCAACTCTATTATATTCATTTGACAGATAGGGAAACTGAGACCCTGAGAGGGTAAGTGATTTTTACAATGTCATCCAGTCAGAAGAAGCAGAGCTGGGATTTAAGCGCTGGAAAGCACAAGATTTTTTTTTTTTTTTTTCTGAGACGGAGTCTCGCTCTGTCGTCCAGGCTGGAGTGCAATGATGCAATCTCGACTCACTGCAACCTCCGCCTTACAGGTTCAAGTGATTCTTCCGTCTCAGCCTCCCAAGTAGCTGGGACCACAGGTTTGTGCCACCATGCCCAGCTAATTTTTATATTTTTAGTAGAGATGGGATTTCGCCATATTGGCCAGGCTGGTCTCGAACCCCTGACCTTGTGATCGGCCCACGTTGCACGTTGGCATCCCAAAGTGCTGGGATTACAGGCTTGAGCCACTGCGCCCGGCCATTTTTTTTTTTTTTTTTTTTGAGACAGAGTTTTGCTCTTGTTGCCCAGGCTGGAGGCCAATGGTGCAACCTTGGCTCACCATAACCTCCGCCTCCCAGGTTCAAGCGATTCTCCTGCCTCAGCCTCCCTAGTAGCTGGGATTACAGGCATGCACCAACATGCCCGGCTAACTTTGTGTTTTTAGTAGAGACAAGGTTTCTCCATGTTGGTCAGGCTGGTCTCAAACTCCCAACTTCAGGTGACCCACCCACCTCAGCCTCCCAAATTGCTGGGATTACAGGGGTGAGCCACTGCATCTGGCCTTGATTTTTTTTTTTTTTTTTTTTTTTTTTTTTTTTGAGGCAGGGTCTCTGTCACCCAGGCTGGAGTGCAGTGGTGTGATCTCAGCTCACTGCAACCTCCACTTCCCTGGGTTCAAACAATCAAGCAATTCTCCTACCCCAGCCTCCTGCACAGCTAGGACCACAGGTGCGTGGCCACCACACTCAGCTCATTTTTATACTTTTCGGTACAGACAGGTTTCACAGTGTCGCCCAGGCTGGTCTCCAACTCGTGGACTTAAGTGGTCCACCTGTCTCGGCCTCCCAAAGTGCTGGGATTACAGGTGTGAGCCATCTCGCCCAGCCTAAAGCCCAAGACTTTATGTTGCTTCTGTCCAAAGGAGGGGGGCGGTCCTTCATGCTCCCAGCAGCTGTCTGCTGAGGTCACCTAGGGGGATGCAGTCACTGCTAGGTCCTCACCCCAGCCTAGACATTGCTGAACCTCAAAATAACTCGTCTCCTGGCGACCAGGCGCGGTGGCTCACACCTGTAATCCCAGCATTTCGGGAGGCTGAGGCAGGTGGATCACCTGAGGTCAGGGGTTTGAGACCAGCTTGGCCAAAATGGTGAAACCCTGTCTGGACTAAAAATACAGAATTAGCCAGGTATGGGGGCGCATGCCTGTATTCCCAGCTACTCGGGAGACTGAGGCAGGAGAATCACTTGAAACCGGGAGGCAGAGGTTGCAGTGAGCCAAGATTGCGCCATTGCACTCCAGCCTGGGCAGTAGAGTGAGACTCTGTCTCAAAAACAACAACAACAACAACAAAATAAAGAACTCATCTTCTGGGTCTCTGAGATGTTTTCAGGCAGTAAACAGAACCCGAAAGCCTGGGCCCAGTGCCCTGGAATCTGAAGCTCCAGGCCTGTTTGGCATGAAAAATTCATGAGCCCAAAAGCTTCCTTGGGGTCAGAGAACAGAGCAGCTCTGTGTGCAGGCTCTGCCTGCCCCGCCTGCCCCACCTCAGTGGTGACCTCCCCCATCCCCCTGAGGCTGTGGCCTTGTCCTAGTTCCTTCTGGATGCCTGGAGCCTCCCCCAGCCTCTCCCAGGGACCATGCCTCTAGGCCCTGTCCACAATCCCTTCTCCATACCACCAAAGGGATCTCTCTGAAACTCAATTATTTTTTGACTCTCACTCACTCTCACATCCTCTATGGCCCCCCCATTGCCCTCCAACCACCCCCACCTGGCACAGTCAGCTGCTGACCTCTGCCACAGGACACCACCTGAACCTGCTGCCCCAGACACCCTAACTTCCCGAAGTTCAGTTCCTCTTCTGCTGTTTCAAGCCGTCCTCCCACCTCAGCCTCCCAAGTAGCTGAGACTACAGACATGTGCCACCACAGCTGGCTGGCCACTTTAGCCATTTTGAAGTACACAGTTTGGTGGCATTAAGCACTTTAATGGTCATGCAAACATCACTACCATCCATCTCCAGAACTTTCTCATCTTCCCAAAAGAAAACTTGTCCCCATGGAACACTCCTCCTCCCCCTCCCAACCCCTGGCACCCACCATTCTTCTTCTCCTTCTTTTTTTTTTTTTTTAATTATTTTGAGATGGAGTCTCGCCCTGTTGCCCAGGCTGGAGTGCAGTGGCGCGCTCTCAGCTCACTGCAGCCTCTATGTCCTGGGTTCAAGCAATTCTTCTGCCTCAGCTTCCTGAGTAGCTGGGATTACAGGCGCCCATCACCACACCTGGCTCATTTTATTTTATTGTTTATATTTTATTTATTTATATATTTATTTTATTATTATTACTATTATTTTTTGAGACAGAGTCTTGCTCTGTCACCCAGGCTGGAGTGCAGTGGTGTGATCTTGGCTCACTGCAAGCTCCGCCTCCTGAGTTCACACCATTCTCCTGCCTCAGCCTCCCGAGTAGTTGGGACTACAGGTGCCCACCATCATGCCTGGCTAATTTTTGTATTTTTAGTAGAGACAGGGTTTTGCCATATTGGCCAGGCTGGTCTCAAACTCCTGACCTTAAGTGATCCACCCACCTCGGCCTCCCAAAGTGTTGGGATTACAGGTGTAAACCACTGCACGCAGCTACTCAGGAGTTTGAGGTGGGAGGATCACTGGAGCATGGAAGATCGAGGCTGCAGTGAGCAATGGTTGCACCACTGCACTCCAGCCTGGGTGACAAAGCAAGATCACATCTTAAGAAAAGATTGTGCTGAGCCAGTTCCTGAGAAAACAACAAAACACAAAACACAAAAAAAAAAAAAAAAAAGAAAACACAAAGTTCCTTCCAGCAGAGATATGAGAGGAAAAGAAAAAAAAAGTCCCCTGTGACATCCCCATACCCCAATCTTCGCCCCTTTCATAACCACTGGCTCATTCAGATCTTTTTCAGCTGGGTTACCTGCAGGCCTGTGTGTGTGTGTGTGTGTGTGTGTGTGTGTGTGTGATAGTGTACCCTCTTTCTCTCTCTCTTTCTCCCAAACCATATAAGACTATACAACTTGTGGACAGGCACAGTGGCTCTCGCCTGTAATCCCAGAACTTTGGGAAGCAGAAAGGGATGGAGAACTTAAGGCCAAGAGCTCGAGACCAGCCTGGGCAACATGGCAAAAAAAATCTGTCTCTACTAAAAATATAAAAACTGGCCAGGCTTGGTGGCTCACATCTGTAATCCCAGCACTTTGGGAGGCTAAGGCAAGTGGATTACCTGAAGTCAGGAGTTTGAGACCAGCCTGGCCAACATGATGAAATCCTGTCTCTATTAAAAATACAAAAGATTAGCTGGGTATGCTGGTGGACGCCTGTAATCCCAGCTACTCGGGAGGCTGAGGCAGGAGAATTGCTTGAACCCGGGAGGCAGAGGTTGCAGTGAGGTGAGATCTCGCCACTGCACTCCAGCCTGGGTGACAGAGCGAGACTAAAACAAAACAAAACAAACAAACAACAACAAAATATGTATATAGAGAGATTAAGCTGAGCATGGTAGTGTACACTTGAAATCCCAGCTACTCCGGAGGCTGAGGCACATAATCGCTTGAACCCAAGAGAAGGAGATTGCAGTGAACTGAGATCGCGCCACTGCACTCCAGCCTGGGCAACAGAGAGAGACTCTGTCTTAAATAAAAAAATAAATACTACTTGCTATTATCACTCAACAATATGACCTGGACGCTACTCCGGAAAGCATGTGGTTGAAGGGGAAGGAAGTGTGTCTGGGGTGTAAAGTCGAACTCCCTGGGTTCAGATCCTTGCAGAGTCACAGGCTCATTATGTTACTATCGGTAAATTATTTCATCTCTCTGGGTCACTTTCTCCAATTGGAAAATTGTTATAATGATTTCATATAGAGTGCTTGGGCCAGATGCGGCAGCTCACGCCTATAATCCCAGCACTCTGGGAGGCCGAGGTGGTGGATCATGAGGTCAGGAGATTGAGACCATCCTGGCTAACACGGTGAAACCCCTTCTCTACTACAAATACAAAAAATTAGCTTGGCGTGGTGGCTGGCGCCTGCAGTCCCAGCTACTCAGGAAGCTGAGGCAGGAGAATTGCTTGAACCCGGGAGGCAGAGGTTGCAGTGAGCTGAGAGCACGCCACTGCACTCCAGCCTGGCTACAGAGTGAGACTCCATCTCAAAAACAAAAACAAACAAACAAACAAAACAAAATATATATATATACACAGAGAGAGAGAGCGCTTTACTGGGGGAGCCAAGATCGCGCCACTGCCCTCCAGCAGCCTGAGTGACAGAGTGAGACCTTCGCTCAAAAAAAAAAGGGTGCTTGGCCAGTGTGGTGGCTCATGCTTGTAATCCCAGCACTTCAAGAGGCCAAGATGGGCAGATCAATTGAGGCTAATGAGACCTGGTCTCTATTTCGAAAAAGAGAAAAAGAGTTTAAAAAATAATAATAATCGCCGGGCGCGGTGGCTCAAGCCTGTAATCCCAGCACTTTGGGAGGCCGAGACGGGCGGATCACGAGGTCAGGATATCGAAACCATCCTGGCTAACACAGTGAAACCCCGTCTCTACTAAAAAATACAAAAAACTAGCCCGACGAGGTGGCGGGCACCTGTAGTCCCAGCTACTCGGGAGGCTAAGGCAGGAGAATGGCGTGAACCCGGGAGGCGGAGTTTGCAGTGAGCCGAGATTCGGCCACTGCACTCCAGCCTGGGCTACAGAGCGAGACTCTGCCTCAAAAAAAAAAAAAATAATAATAATAATCTAAAGCACAGGCCGGGCACGGTGCCTCACGCCGGTAATCCCAGCACTTTGGGAGGCCGAGGCACGTGGATCACAAGGTCAGGAGATCAAGACCATCCTGGACAACTGGTGAAACCCTGTCTCTACTAAAAAATACAAAAAACTAGCCCGACGAGGTGGCGGGCACCTGTAGTCCCAGCTACTCGGGAGGCTAAGGCAGGAGAATGGCGTGAACCCGGGAGGCGGAGTTTGCAGTGAGCCGAGATTCGGCCACTGCACTCCAGCCTGGGCTACAGAGCGAGACTCTGCCTCAAAAAAAAAAAAAATAATAATAATAATAATCTAAAGCACAGGCCGGGCACGGTGCCTCACGCCGGTAATCCCAGCACTTTGGGAGGCCGAGGCACGTGGATCACAAGGTCAGGAGATCAAGACCATCCTGGACAACCTGGTGAAACCCTGTCTCTACTAAAAATACAAAAAATTAACCGGACGTGTTGGCGGGTGCCTGTAGTCCCAGCTACTCGGGAGGCTGAGGCAGGAGAATGGCATGAACCCGGGAGGCAGAGCTTGCAGTGAGCCGAGATAGCGCCACAGCACTCCAGCCTGGATGACAGAGCGAGACTCCGTCTCAAAAAAACAACAAAAAAAAAAACACCTAATTCCTTGTCTGACACTGACTAAGCTTTCTATAAACATTTACTCTCTTTCCTTTCTTTTTTTTTTTTTGAGACCGAGTCTCGTTCTGTCGCCCAAGTTGGTGTGCAGTGGTGTAATCTTGGCTCACTGCAACCTCCAATTCCCAGGTTCAAGTGATTCTCCTGCTTCAGCCTCCCAAGTAGCTGGCATTACAGGCATGTGCCACCACACCTGGCTAATTTTGTATTTTTAATAAAGACAGGATTTCTCCATGTTGGTTACGCTGGTCTCGAACTCCCAACCTCAGGTGATCCTCCCACCTCGGCCTCCCAAAGTGCTAGGATTACAGGTGTGAGCCACTGTGCCTGGCCTTAGAGACAGGTTTTCATCGTGTTATCCAGGCTAGTCTTGAACTCCTGACCTCAAGTGACCCTCCTGCCTCCCAAAGTGCTGGGATCACAGGTGTGAGTCGCCACTCCTGACTGTAAACATTCACTCTTATTATAATCTGTAGGCCCACCTCCTTGTTTCTTAAACGATTTAAAAAATTCTCATTTTGAAATGTAACATATATTTATTTATTATTATGATGATTTATTTATTTATTTATTTTTTGAGACAGTGTCTCACTCTGTCACCCAGGCTGGAGTGCAGTGGTGTGATCTTGGCTCACTGCAACCTCCGCCTCCTGGGTTCAAGCAATTCTTCTGCCTCAGCCTCCCAAATAGCTGGGATTACAGGTGCACACCACCACGCCTGGCTATGTTTTTTTTTTTTTTTTTTGTATTTTTAGTAGAGACGGGGGTTTCACCATATTGGCCAGGCTGGTGTTGAACTCCTGACCTTGTGATCTGCCCACCTCGGCCTCCCAAAGTACTGGGATTACAGGTGTAAGCCACCGCGCCCAGCCTGTTTATTAAGGTCTCACTTTATTGCCCAAGCTGGTCTGGAACCCCTGGGCTCAAGCAGTCCTCCTGCCTCAGACTCCCAATGTGTGTGAGACACTGCACCCATGAAAATGTAACATACGTATATGTTATATACGTATGTTACATTATATATATATAGTGTGTGTATATGTGTGTGTATACATACACGTATATATTTGCATCATAAATGTTATTCCCGACGTGGGACAGATTCCTTTCATGCCCCTAGGTGAATCACGTGGTACCCTGGAAAGACCTAGGAAGCCCTCCCTCTCACCATCTCCAGGGAGGTAGTGAAAACGGCAGGTGCTGTGGACTGGGAAGGCTTTGGAGTTTCCCAGCCTACCTCTGAGTCTCCCTTTCTCAACCAAGGATATCTGTTCCCTATTATTCCTCTTATCCAGTCTTCCCTTTTTTAAAAAAACCCACAAAACCATCATCAGTAAAAAATACAAAGAAAACCTCTTCAAGTATTGGGAGTTAGGGGTCCTGGGCTGGGACTTGGGGTTACAGGTCACCAAGGAAGAGGGAGGGGAAGAGAAGGAGGGGCTGTCCCTACTGCTGGCTTTCTTGTTTGCTGCATGCTATGGCAAATGTGTGTCGACCTCCTCTGCTGACAACTGCACATACAGGACCACTGAGCCTGGAATGAAGCAGTCCTTTTTTAAAATGTTTTTTGAGACAGAGTCTCACTCTGTCGCCCAGGCTGAAGTGCAGTGGCATGATTTCAGCTCACTGCAGCCTCCGCCTCCTGGGTTCCAGCAATCCTCCTGTCTCAGCCTCCCAAGTAGCTGGGATTACAGGCGCCCGCCACCATGTCCAGCTAAGTTTTGTATTTTAGTGGAGATGGGGTTTTGCCATGTTGGCCAAGCTGGTCTCAAACTCCTGACCTCAGGTGATCCACCTGCCTTGGCCTCCCAAAGTGCTGGGATGACAGATGTGAGCCACTGCGCCCAGCCTAGACATTCTTCACTGATAAAATGTGAGGCTGTTTCTCAAGGTGTGTAGCCCTGATGTCAGCCCATTTGATGTTGAGATACTCATCCACCAAATAGAGGGTGCCCCAGACATTCAGGTCATCCTTGAGTTCCACGACCACATTCTTGCCCACAAGGGACTTGAAAAATGAATAGGAGAGCATGATGCTGGTGACCTGACCAGGAAAAGCAACACATATTTTATTTTATTTATTTATTTTGAGATGCTGTCTCACTCTTTCACCCAGGCCGGAGTGCAGTGGCACAATCTTGGCTCACTGCAACCTCTGCCTCCCGGGTTCAGGCAATTCTCTGCCTCAGCCTCCTGAGTAGCTGGGATTACAGGTGCCCGCTGCTGTGCCTAATTTTTTTTTTTTTTGGCATTTTTAGTAGAGATGGGGTTTCACCAAGTTGGCCAGGCTGGTCTTGAACTCCTGACCTTGTGATCCACCCACCTCGGCCTCTCAAAGTGCTGGGATTACAGGCACGAGCCATCGTGCCCGGCCAGCAACACATATTTTAAAAGGGCAGACGTTGGTTGGGCACAGTGACTTATGCCTATAATCCCAGCACTTTGGGAGGTTGAGGTTGGTGCATCACCTGAGGTCAGGAGTTCGAGACCACCCTGGGCAACATGGCAAAACCCTGTCTCTACTAAATACAAAAATTGCCACTGCACTCCAACTTGGGCAACAGAGCAAGATTCTGTCTCAAAAAAAAAAAAAAAAAAGGCGGAGGGGAGTGGGGGTGAGAAGGTCAAGTATTCACAAACTGAACTAAGGTATGAAACTGAACTGCAATTCTGTTTCCATTGCCCAGAAGCTGCTCCTGTCATCCCAGTAGTTATTACCGTTCCAAAAGTCAACCATTGATCTATGTTCCGTTACTATAGGTTGATTAGCAATGCCTGTTCTAGAACTTCAGAAAAAAGTGTGTGGCTTCTTTCACACAGCATTATGCTTTTTGGGGAGAGATTTATCCATATTTTTGCCTGTATCAATAGTTTATTCCTGGACCAGGCGCTGTGGCTCACACCTGTAATCTCAGCACTTTAGGAGGCTGAGGCAGAAGGATCACTTGAGACCAGCCTGGGCACCCATAGGGAGACCCTCCTCTCTATAAAAATTTAAAAAATTAGCTGGGTATGGTCAGGTGCGGTGGCTCACGCCTAAAATCCCAGCACTTTTGGAGGCCGAGGTGGGCGGATCACCGGAGGTCGGGAGTTCCAGACCAGCCTGACCAACATGGAGAAACCCCGTCTCTACTAAATACAAAATTAGCCGGGCTTGGTGGCACACACCTGTAATCCTAGCTACTCAGAGGCGAAGGCAGGAGAATCATTTGAACTTGGGAGGCGGAGGTTGTGGTGAACTGAGATGACGCCATTGCACCACTGCAATCCAGCCCGAGCAACAAGAGTAAAACTCTGTCAAAAAAAAAAAAAAAAAAATTAGTCAGGCATGATGGTGTGTGCCCGTAGGCCCAGCAACTTGGGAGACTGAGGCAGGAGGATCACTTGAACTGAGGAGGTCAGGGCTTCAGTCAGCTATGACTGCACCATCACACTCCAGCCTGGGCAACAGAGCAAGATCCTGTCTCTAAAGAAAAGAAAGAATAAAATGTTCATTCCTCATCCCTAAGGAGAATCCCACGGTACAGGTGAAACTCACGACGGTTTGCTTCACCATTAATCAGTTAATGGGTATTTGGGCTGCTCCTAGTTTTTCTGCCCATTATGAATAAGGATACTATAAAGCTGCCATGAACATTTATATGAATGTCTCTGTGGGTTTTTTCTTTTCTTCGCTTATACTTTTCTTGGGCATATACCTAGGAATGCAATTTCTAGGGCATTAACTTTGCAAGAAACTGCCAGATCGTTTTCCAACTGGTTGTGGCATTTTATATTCTCACCAACAGTGTAGGAGAGCCCCCATATGCTTCCCATCTTCCTCAGCACTTGGTTCGACCAGTCTTTTTAATTTTAGCTATTCAGGTGGGAGTGCAATGGTATCTCATCGACATTTCAATTTACATTTCCCTGATGACTTTGTGCATTATTATTATTATTATTATTATTATTATTATTTTGAGACAGGGTCTCACTCTCTCACCCAGGCTGGAGTGCAGTGATATTTTCACACATTTTTCTTTCTTTCTTTTTTTCTTTTTGAGACAGAGTTTCACTTTTTGCCCAGTTCTGTTGCCCAGGCTGGAGTGCAATAGCGTCATCTCAGCTCACCACAACTTCCACCTCATTGGTTCAAGTGATTCTCCTGCCTCAGCCTACTGAGTAGCTAGGATTACAGGCATGCGCCACCATGCCAGGCTAATTTTTTGTATATGTAATAGAGACGGGGATTCTCCATGTTGGTCAGGCTGGTCTAGAACTCCTGAGTTCAGGTGGTCCGCCTACCTCGGCCTCTCAAAGTGCTGGAATTACAGGCGTGAGCCTCCGCGCTCGGTCTGTTTTCACCCATTTTTTCCACAACAGCTGTCGAGGCTACAGGGAACACCTCTTGGTTACTACATCCCGTGCACACACACCTGCAGTGGTTTGTCCAGGGTCAGTGCCAGACAGGAATCGCACCGGGTGAACATGACTTGGATTTACTCTTTCTGCCAGAAAACACTCTGCTTCAAAGCGTTTACTCCCCTGATTTTGTGTTGTCAAACTCTAAAATTCTTACCAATCTGATGAATGAAAATGGCATCTTTTGGTATGTTCAGTGGTACACCGTGATCAATATTTACCTATCAATTATTTATCTATCCATCATTTATTATTATTATTAATTATTATTATTATTTTGAGACAGGGTTGCCCAGGCAGTGGAACAATCATAGCTCACTGCAGCCTCAAACTGCTGGACCCAAGTGATCCTCCTACCTTAGCCTCCCGAGTAGCTGAATTACAAGTGTGCATTACCAAACCCGGCTAATTTTTTTTTTTTTGAAACGGAGTCTCGCTCTGTCGCCCAGGCTGGAGTGCAGTGGCGCGATCTCGGCTCACTGCAAGCTGCGCCTCCCGGATTCACGCCATTCTCCTGCCTCAGCCTCCCGAGTAGCTAGGACTACAGGTGCCGGCCACGCCTGGCTATTTTTTTTGTATTTTTAGTAGATACGGGGTTTCACTGTGTTAGCCAGGATGATCTTTTTTTTTTTTTTTTTTTTTGAGGCGGAGTCTTGCTCTGTCGCCCAGGCTGGAGTGCAGTGGCCGGATCTCAGCTCACTGCAAGCTCCGCCTCCCGGGTTCCCGCCATTCTCCTGCCTCAGCCTCCCAAGTAGCTGGGACTACAGGCGCCCGCCACTCGCCCGGCTAGTTTTTTGTATTTTTAGTAGAGACGGGGTTTCACTGTGTTCGCCAGGATGGTCTCGATCTCCTGACCTTGTGATCCGCCCGTCTCGGCCTCCCAAAGTGCTGGGATTACAGGCTTGAGCCACCGCGCCCGGCCGCCAGGATAATCTTGATCTCCTGACCTCGTGATCCGCCCGCCTCTGCCTCCCAAAGTGCTGGGATTACAGGCGTGAGCCACCGCGCCTGGCTAATTTTTTAAATTTTTTTGTACAGACGAGAGTCTTCCTATGTTGCCCAGGCTGATCTGGAACTCTTTGGCCCAAGCTATCCTCCCGCCTCAGCCTCCGGAGTGGCTGGGATTACAGGCCCGCGCCACCACGCACAGCCTCAATATCTCCTTGACGATGAAATGCATAGATGAGTGAATGAATGAATGAATGAATGACCTCTCTTTGCTCACGGTGCACACCCTCAAAAGGGTTACTTGAGAGCCAAGACTGGAAACAAAGGTTGGGGCCCCACCCATCCCGGGCCAGGACCCGCCCCCGGGACCCGCCCTCGCCCGCTCGAGGCTCCCATTGGAAGAGGCGCGCGGGGGCTGGCCCGGCGGGCGGGGCGGGGCCGGGGCCCGGGGCGGGGCGCTGCAGCCCGCGGAGCCTCCCGCCCGCCCGGGCTGGGGTCGCGCTGGCTCGGACTCCGCTCCCCGCCCCGCCGCGGCCATGGAGGACGAGCGGAAAAACGGAGCCTACGGTAGGAGCTGCCTCCAGTCAGGGGCCGCCTCTGCTGACTTGGGGGTGGGAGGACCTTGAGCCAGGGGGACATCTGAGACCCTAGGCACCCGCACTGCCGCTGGAGGGCCCTCCGCGCTCGGGCCCCCGCATCCCACACTGCGCGGATCCCACGCCCCCTGCTCCAGCCGGGTCGCCGCGCGTCCCCTCCCCGGGAGCCCCAGCTCCCCCTCCGGCTGATGGGCCGATGCTCACGGCGCATGCTCCGCCCGGGGAGGTCCCGTTATCTGGGTGGCTCAGATGGCGGGCGGGGGAGGGGAGGCGCGGCGATCCGGGCTCAGAAAAGAGACAGGGCCCTGACCTCCTCAAATCCCCCTCCTCTTCCAAACCCCTTTGTCCACTTCTTCCTCCTGCCCCTTTCCACCAGAAGTAGCTGTCCAGGGCTTTTAGCCAGATGGGGAAACTGAGGCAAGACTGGGCAGACCGAATACCCAGCTGACAGCCCACCAGGTCTGGCTAGCCGCCTGGAAACGGCGGAAAGAAGGGCATCTTTGGTGAGGGGGCAGGAAGGAAGCAGGAAACAATTGAGAAACTTTCCCCTCCCTGTGCAAGGGGCTAGGGGCCCCCACCTCCCGTTTCCAGAGGTGCTGGCGGCTGGAACTTCCTCCGGCGAACCTCTTGGGGCGGCCTCCGGCATTTGGCCCTGGGGATGGGCCCAGGATGTGGGCTTCTCTATCACCAGCGCCCTGTGGTGCCACCCTCCCCTGAATTCCCACGGTGGGGGGAGTTGCCATCCTTAGTTTCTCCTTTCTCTTCTCCATTTTGGGTCCCCAAGACCCATCTCAGCCCCAGCCCCACGTGGTACATCCTGGGGGCAAAGAAGCACTGTCGCGCCCCTCTTTGTGTGACAAGAACTTCCTGGAAACTGTGACACTGAAGGGCCTTGGGGAGGGGGCCGGAAACTGCTCGAAAATATTCAAGAAAAACAAGTTGGGTAGAGCTGTGCCTCTCTGCCCCCAGGGACTGTATGGCCTCAGGAGGCTACCGGGAGAGATAGATCGGGGAGGCTGGGACCTTCCCTGCAGAGCCCAGTCAAGGGGAGGCAGCAGTACCTGGCCACCTCCCAGCACCCCCTTCTCGATTGAAGCTGCCAGCCCAGTCCTCTGGAGGGACCCCCTTGGTCTTGATTTGGGCTCAAATCCCAGCCCCAGCGGCTGCGGGTGCTGTGTGTCCCTTGGGTGTGGCAGGCTGTCTCTCACTTGAGAGTCTAAGCCTGAGGTTCCAGCCAGGTCTTGCCTGCTTGCGGGCAGCATCTGAAGGGGGTCTTGGGTCTCTATGAAGTTTGGCTGGGACAGGGACGAGGGGCAGAGTGGACAATGATATGATTCACCCAGCCTTGAATTTGGCCAAAGGATGGAATTGAGCTGTGGACGGAGCTGGGCAGACCTCCCAGGCCCACACAGGAGACAGGGGACCCCGCCAGACAGAGCTTGTTCTGGGCTTAAGGGAGTACCTTAAATCAACAAATATTTGTCGAGCACAATTTAGGCAGGGGTCTAGACACTGGAAACTCAGCAGTGAATAGAGCGGTGAAATCCTTGACCGCAGGGAGTAGTCAAGGGAAGGAATGTGTAATTTTAGGTTGTAAGTTGTGAAGCAAAGAACGGGACATCTTGTGATCTTGTGTGGCAGAAACAGCAGCGATTATTTTAGGTTACTAAGGGTTGGAGGTTGAGCCAGCCGTGGGAAGATTTAGGGGAAGTGTGTTGCACGCAGAAAGAACAGCAAACAAACCGCAAAGTTACTTAGTTATATTTTGCCGTGGAGCCAGAGGGGGCACCTGGTTTGATTGCTTGAAGTAGGGATTTTGCTTAGCTTGGAGTAGTCCCTTCACATCAGAACCAAAAACCTGGGGGCCTTGGACTGGCCCATGAAGTCCCTGATAGATGAAGGGAGCTTTAGCGAGCTTTCCCCTAGGGATGGTGTGGAAGAGTGACTCACTTATCCTACCCTCCTGCCCCCGTGGCTTCCCATCCATCGTGAGTTTAGGGACTGACATCAGACAAACCCAGGCTCAAATCCTGGCTCTGACACTTAGGAGCCGTGTGGCCCTGGGTGAGTCCGTGACCTCTCTGAAGGTCTGTGTCTTCGTCTACAGGACTCGGTGGACCACACTCACTGGTAGAGGAAGCATTTTGCATAGGCTGGCAAGCTCGATGTGCTCAGGAGGCCTCTGGGGCTGGTATTACTGAGGACATGGCTTTCCCCTGAGCTGATGGAGAAGCAACCTCAAGGCATTGACTTGGGTGAGACCAGGTTGGGCAGGAAGTACATTCCTCAGCAGAGATCGTATCTAAAGGAAGGCAGCAGTTCCGAGGGAAATGGGGAAATGGCTCTGGGCCCCGGCGGATGTCAGCAATGGGCACTGCCATCCTTTCCAGCCAGCCCGCCCTTGGCAAGAGCAGTGCAGAAAAAGATTCTGGAATCTAAAACAATAAACTCTGAACATGGAGAAATAAAACTAGAGTCGGCAGGGGGACAGTACTGATGCTTATTTAAAAAACGGACTCTTGCCAAGTGCGGTGGCTCACACCTGTAATCCCAGCAGTTTGGGAGGCCAAGGCGGGTAGATCACTGGAGGCCGGGAGTTCGAGACCAGCCTGAGCAACATGGTGAAACCCCATCTCTACTAAAAATACAAAGTTAGCCAGGTGTGGTGCATGCCTGTAATCCCAGCTACTTGGGAGGCTGAGACAGGAGAATCGCTTGAACTTGGGAGGCGGAGGTTGTGGTGGCCACAATCTCAGTTGTAGCCAAGATTGCGCCATTGCACTACAGCCTGGGCAAAAAGAGTGAAATTCAGTCTCGAAATGAATAAATGAATAAGAAAAACACAAAAAATTAGCATGTCTGTAGTCCCAGCTACTTGAGAGGTTGAGGCAGGAGAATCGCTTTAACCTGGGAGGCAGAGGTTGCAGTGAGCGAAGATGGCGCCACTGTACTCCATCCTGGATGACAGAGCGAAATTCCATCTCAAAAAAAAAAAAAAAAAAAAAAAGGACTCTTGGCCAGGCAAGGATTACAGGCTCATGCCTGTAATCCCAACACTTTGGGAGGCTGAGGTGGGTGGGTCACTTGAGGTTGGGAGATCGAGGTCATCCTGGCCAACATGGTGAAACCCCGTCTCTATTAAAAATATAAAAATTAGTCAAGCATGGTGGTGCACATATGTAATCCTAGCTACTTGGGAGGCTGAGACAGGAGAATTGATTGAACCTGGGAGGCAGAGGTTGCAGTTAGCTGAGATGGTGCCACTGCACTCCAGCCTAGGCTATGGAGCGAGACTCTGTCTCAAAAAACAACAAAAACCAGACTCTGGCTGGACAGTCGCTGATGCCTGTAATTCCAGCACTTTGGGAGTCCCAGGTGGGAGGATCGCTTGAGCCCATGAGTTTGAGACCAGCCTGGGCAATACAGTGAGACCCTGTCTCTACAAAAAATTTAAAAATTAACAATGTGGTGGTGCTCACCTGTGGTCCCAGCTACTTGGGAGGCTGAGGTGGGAGGATTGTTTGAGCCCAGGAGGCAGAGGTTGCAGTGAGCAAAGATAGTGCCATTGCACTCCGGCCTGGATGACAGAGGAAGGCCCTGTCTCAAAATAAAAAACAGATTCCAGCTGGGTGCGGTGGCTCATGCCTGTAATCCCAGCACTTTGGGAGGCCGAGGCAGGCGGATCACGAGATCAGGAGATCAAAGTCAGGAGATCCTGGCTAAAATGGTGAAACCCCGTCTCTACTAAAAATACAAAAAATTAGCTGGGCGTGGTGGCGGGCACCTGTAGTCCCAGCTACTCGGGAGGCTGAGGCAGGAGAGTGGCGTGAACCCGGGAGGCGGAGCTTGCAGTGAGCTGAGATCACGCCACTGCACTCCAGCCTGGGCGACAGAGCGAGACTCCGTCTCAAAAAAAACAAACCTCCCCCCCAAAAAACAAAACAAAACAAAAAAGCAGATTCCCTTGTCCCATTTGCCAGAATACAATTCAACCTGCAGTGAGGCCCTGGCACCTGATTTAAATATATATACATATGGCCATGTGTGGTCGCTCACGCCTGTAATCTCAGCACTTTGGGAGTCCGAGGCAGGTGGATCACCTGAAGTCAGGAGTTCAAGACCAGCCTGACCAACATGGTGAAACCCTGTCTCTACTAAAAATACAAAAATTGGCCAGGCACAGTGGCTCACGCCTCTAATATTAGAACTTTGGGAGGCTGAGGCGGGTGGATCACCTGAGGTCTGGAGTTCGAGATCAGCCTTACCAATATGGTGAAACCCTGTCTCTACTAAAAATACAAAAATTAGCTTGGCATGGTGATGTGCACCTGTAGTCCCAGCTATATGGGAGGCTGAGACAGGAGAATTGCTTGAACCCAGGAGGCAGAGGTTGCAATGAGCTGAGATTGTGCCATTGCACTCCAGCCTGGGTGACAAGAGTGAAACTCTGTCTGAAAAAAAAAATTATATATATATTAAAATATATCGGCCGGGCGCGGTGGCTCAAGCCTGTAATCCTAGCACTTTGGGAGGCCGAGACGGGTGGATCACGAGGCCAGGAGATCAAGACCATCCTGGCTAACACGGTGAAACCCCGTCTCTACTAAAAAATACAAAAATCTAGCCGGGCGAGGTGGCGGGCGCCTGTAGTCCCAGCTACTCAGGAGGCTGAGGCAGGAGAATGGAGTAAACCTGGGAGGCAGAGCTTGCAGTGAGCTGAGATCCGGCCACTGCACTCCAGCCTGGGCGACAGAGCGAGACTCTGTCTCAAAAAAAAAAAAAATATATATATATATATATACACATACACATATATATGTATGTATGAAAAGGTTGTTACTTGCCGCTATTTTCTTTGAAAGGGATAATACAGTCACTTGCTTTAAATACAAAAGATGCTATGGTTTTATGATGAAAGTTTCCTTCTTGCTGTCTTACCCTGGACCATACTTTATTCTTTGTTGTTGTTGTTTATACGCAGGGTCTCACTCTGTCGCCCAGGCTAGGCTAGAGTGCAGTGGTATGATCATAGCTTACTGCAGCCTCAAATCCTGGGCTCAAGTGATCCTCCTGCTTCTGCCTCCTGTGTAGTTCAGACTATAGGTGTGTGCCGTGATACTCAATTAATGTTTTTTTTTTTTTTTTTTTTTTTAGAGGCAGGGTCTCACCATGTTGCCCAGGCTGGTCGTGAACTCCTGGGCTCAAGCAATCCTCCTGTATTGGCCTCCCAAAGTGCTAGCATTATAGGCATGAGTCACCACACTCAGAGTTTTATTCGTTTATTTGTTTTGCCTAATATATATTGGAGATGATCTCATGTCAAAACCTCCAAAGCTTCCTCAATCATTTATTGTTATTATTATTTTATTTTTTTAAGAGACAGGGTCGCCTAGCGTGGTGGCTCACTCCTGTAATCCCAGCACTTTGGGAGGCCAAGGCGGGCAGATCATGGGGTCAGGAGATGGAGACCATCCTGGCCAACATGGTGAAACCCTGCTTTTTTTTTTTTTTTGAGACAGAGTCTTGCTCTGTCTGCACACCCATGTGACATCTGTCTCCCTCCAACACATGTGGGCATCTCATACTCGGTGCAGCGGCATCCAAGCTTTTTTTTTTTTTGAGACACAGTCTCACTGTGTCGCCCAGGCTGGAGTGCAGTGGCGCAGTCTCGGCTCACTCCAAGCTCCACCTCCCGGGTTCATGCCATTCTCCTGCCTCAGCCTCCCAAGTAGCTGGGACTACAGGTGCCTGCCACCACACTCGGCTAATTTTTTGTATTTTTAGTAGAGATGGGGTTTCACCATGTTAGCCAGGATGATCTCAAACTCCTGACCTCGCCATCCACCCGCCTCGGCCTCCCAATGTGCTGGGATTACAGGCGTAAGCCACTGCGCCCAGCCACCCCGTTTCTACTAAAAATAAAAAAATTAGCCGGGCATAGTGGCGTGCACCTCTAGTCCCAGCTACTTGGGAGGCTGAGGCCGGAGAATCACTTGAACCCAGGAGGTGGAGGTTGCAGTGAGCCGAGATTGCGCCACTGCACTCCAGCCTCGGCGACAGAGCGAAACCCTGTCTCAATAAATAAATAAACAAACATACAAACAAACAAACAAACAAACAGACAGACAGACAGGGTCTTGCTATGTTGCCTTGGCTAGCCTGGAACTCCTGAGTTGAAGGGATCCTCCCGCCTCAGCCTCCTGAGTAGCTGGGACTGATTACAGGTGTGTGCCCTGGGTCCCAGCACAATCTTTTTTCACAGTATCATAGAATAGTACATTTGTGGATGGACTGTCTTTTATTTAGCCAATCAAAGGGAATGTTTATTTTAAACATTTTTTTTTTTTTTGAGACAGAGTCTCGCTCTGTCGCCCAGGCTGAAGTGTAGTGGCCGGATCTCAGCTCACTGAAAGCTCCGCCTCCCGGGTTCCCGCCATTCTCCTGCCTCAGCCTCCCGAGTAGCTGGGACTACAGGCACCCGCCACCTCGCCCGGCTAGTTTTTTGTATTTTTAGTAGAGACAGGGTTTCACCGTGTTAGCCAGGATGGTCTCGATCTCCTGACCTTGTGATCCGCCTGTCTCGGCCTCCCAAAGTGCTGGGATTACAGGCTTGAGCCACCGCGCCCGGCCTTAAACATTTTTTTGAAGTTGGAAATACATACATAAAAGGGCATAGATCTTAAATATATGAGGCTGAAGGAGCTTTCACAAGGTGAACACCTCATCTGGCCAGCACCCAGATGAGGAAAAAAGAACATTTCCAGGGCCCTGTCATGTTCAAGAAGGGCCTCTCTGTATTAGTTTTATTTTATTAGTACACACACACACACACACACACACACACACATATATATATATATTTTTTATTTGAGACAAGGTCTCACTCTGTCACCCAGGGTGAAGTGCAGTGGTGCAATCTCAGCTCACTGAAACCTCTGCCTCCTAGTTTTAAGCAATTCTCCTGCCTCAGCCTACCAAGGATCTGGGACTACAAGGTTCAAGTTACCATGCCTGATTAATTTTTGTATTTTTTGTAGAGACCAGGTTTTGCCATGTTGCCCAGGGTGGTCTGGAACTCCTGGGCTCAAGCTATCCACCTGCTTCAGCCTGCCAGAGTGCTGGAGCTAGAGGCTTGAGCCACTGCACCCAGCCTACCTTTTTTTTTTTTTTTTTTTCTGAGATGGAGTCTTGCCCTGTCGCCCAGGCTAGAGTGCAGTGGCGTGATCTCGGCTCCTGCAACCTCCGCCTCCTGGGTTCAAGCAATTCTTCTGCTTCAGCCTCCCCAGTAGCTTGGACTACAGGCACGTGCCACCATGCCCGGCTAATTTTTGTATTTTTGGTAGAGACAGGGTTTCACCATATTGGCCAGGCTGGTCTTGAACTCCTGCCCTCATGATCTGCCCGCCTTGGCCTCCCAAAGTGCTGAGATTACAGGCATGAGCAACTGCGCCTGGTCCAGCCTACATTTTAAATTGAAGTGTAATTTGGTGTTTTTTATTATTGTTGTTGCTTTTTTCTTTTTTTTCAAGACAGACTCTTGCTCTGTCGCCCAGGCTGGAGTGCAGTGGCATGATCTCAGCTCACTGCAACCTCTGCCTCCTGGGTTCAAGCGATTCTCCTGCCTCAGGCTCCTGAGTAGCTGGGATTACAGGTGCACCTCACCACGTCCAGCTACTTTTTGTATTTTTAGTAGAGACAGGGTTTTGCCATGTTGGTCAGGCTGGTCTCAAACTCCTGACCTCAAGTGATCCACCCGCCTTAGCCTCCCAAAGTACTAGGATTACAGGCATGAACCATTGCGCCTGGTAAAGTATAATTTACATACTAAAAAACCACACATTATTGTTTTTTTTGTAGAGATGGAGTCTCGCTATGTTGTCCAGGCTGGTCTTGAACTCCTGGGCTCAAGTGATCCTCCCATCTCAGCCTCTTAAAGTACTGAGAATACTGGTATAAGCCACTATGCCCAGTCCGTAACTCTTTTTAAATGTACAGATCTATGATGTTACATTTATTTATTTATTTATTGAGAGAGTCTCGCTTTGTTACCCAGGCTGAAGGACAGGGCACGATCTCGGCTCACTGCAGCCTCTGCCTCCTGGGTTCAAGTGATTCTCGTGCATGAGCCTCACAAAAAGCTGGGATTATAGGCACGCACCACCATGCCTGGCTAATTTTTGTATTTTTAGTAGAGACAGGGTTTCACCATGTTGGCCAGGCTGGTCTTGAACTCCCAACCTCAAATGATTCTCCCGCCTTGGCCTCCCAAAGTGCTGGGATTACAGGCGTGAGCCACCAAGCCTGGCTAATGTTACTTATATTTAGATTGTTGGGTGGTGGCCTGTTTTTCTAAGGCTGGTGGGCTAAGAATGGCTCCTTTATTTTTAAATGGTTGTAAAAAAAGAAAAAATATATATATGACAGAGATGATATGTGAACCACAAAGCTTAAAATCTTTAATATCTGGTCCTTAACAGAAAACATTTGCAGAGCCCTGGTAGAGAATTCTCCCTAGAGACTTTTCTTTTCCTTATTATTATTATTTTTTTTGAGATGGAGTTTTGCTCTTGTTGCCCAGGCTGGAGTGCAATGGCGTGATCTCAGCTCACTGCAGCCTCTGCCTCCTGGGTTCAAGTGATTCTTCTGCCTCAGCCTCCTGAGTAGCTGCGATTACAGGCTCCTGCCACCACGCCTGGATCATTTTTGTATTTTTAGTAGAGACGGGGGTTTCACCATGTTGGCCAGGCTGGTCTGGAACTCCTGCCCTCAAGTGATCCACTCGCCTCGGCCTCCCAAAGTGCTGGGATTACAATTGAGAGCCACCGCACCCCGCCAAGACTTTTCTTTTTTCTTTTGCCATTTCCCATTCAATACCCAAAGTGAGCATTTTATTTATTTATTTATTTACTTACTTACTTACTTACTGGTTGAATTTCTGGGCTCAAGCAATCCTTCCCCTTCAACCTCCTGAGTAGCTGGGACTATAGGCATGTGCCTCTATGCCGGGCTAGAGAGCATTATTTTAAAATATGATTTTAGTTTGGGCACGGTGCCTCATGCCTGTAATCCCAGCACTTTGTGAGGCCCAGGCAGGCAGATCACGTGAGGTCAGGAGTTCAAAACCAGCCTGGCCAACAGGGAGAAACCCTGTCTCTACTAAAAATACAAAAATTAGCCGGGCCTGGTGGCGCGTGCCTGTAATCCCAGCTACTTGGGAGGCTGAGGCAGGAGAATCACTTGAACTTGGCAGGCGGAGGCTGCAGTGAACTGAGATGGCGCCACTCTTCTCCAGCCTGGGGGATAGAGTGAGACTCCATTTCAAATAAATAAATAAATATGATTTTATAAAAATGAAATAAAATATGATTTTTAAACTCTTGGTCAGGCCCGTGAGCTGGAGTGCAGCCTGGGCAACATAGCAAAACCCTCATTTTACTATAAAAATAAACAAGGCTGGGCGCGGTGGCTCACCCCTGTAATCTCAGCACACTGGGAGGCTGAGGTGGGTGGATCACGACATCAGGAGCTTAAAACCAGCCTGGCCAAGATGGTGAAACCCCATCTCTGCTAAAACTACAAAAATTAGCCAGGCGTGGTGGCAGGTGCCTGTAATCTCAGCTACTCAGGGGGCTGAAGCAGGAGAATCGCTTGAATCTGGGCAGCAGAGGTTGCAGTGAGCCGAGATTGTGCCACTGCACTCCAGCCTGGGCAAGAGAGTGAGACTCCATCTCAAAAAATAATAAACAAACAAACAAGAGACCTGGTGCAATGGTTCACTCCTGTAATCCCAGCTGTTTGTGAGGCCAAGGTGGGTGGATCGCTTGAGTCCAGGAGTTTGAGACTAGCCTGGGCAACATTGCAAAACCCCTTCTTCCCAAAAATATACAAAAAATTAGCTAGGCATGGTGGTTCATGCCTGTGGTCTGAGCCACTCTGAAGGCTAAGGTGGGAGGATTTCTTGAGCCTGGGAGGCAGAAGTTGCAGTGAACCGACATTGTGCCACTGCACTCCAACCTAGATAACAGAATGAGACCCTGTCTCAAATATGCAAGTAAACAAATAAACTCTTACATAATAAAATTAATAAATTCCCTCTGTTCTGGCAGGGGGACTAAAATCTAATTATAAGTAAGTCCTCAAGTCCATGGAAGATTTTAGCTTTCCACGTGAAAGAATCTTCTACAAATCTTTGGTTAACTGTTTTCACCTCAGAGGTAGCTCAGCCAAGAAGTCGCCTTCCAGATTGTGACCTATTAATTTCTGTTTGTGTGTGGCATCTGGATCTTTTTAAAGCTTCTTAGGCTGAGCTGGGTGTGGTGGCTCACTCCTATAATCCCAGCACTTTGGGATGCCAGGGCGGAAGGATCACTTGAGCCCAGGAATTTTATACCAGCCTGGGCAACATAGTGAGACCCTGTCTCTACAAAAAAAAATTAAAAATTAGCAGGGCGTAGTGATGCATGCCCGTAGTCCCATCCACTAGGGAGTCTGAGGTGGAAGGATCACTTGAGCCCAGGCGGTCAAGGCTGCAGTGAGCTATGATTGTGCCCCTGCACTTCAGCCTGGGCAACAAAGGAGACCCTGTCTCAAAAAAAATAAAAAACGTTAAATGTTTCTAGAAGCAAATCTCTGGTTTTGTGCCTAGCACAGTCTAGCATACAGTAGGAGCTCTATCTTTTGCCCTTAACCCTTCTGAGCCTCCCCACCCAGATGCTGTCCTCAAACCCTTTGTCAACAGGAGGTGTCTGGGCAGCTGGTAATGCTCATTCCTCAGGCACAGACTTCTGGGAAGGCAGAGGCCAGCGGCTGGCTGTGTGGGTGAGGCTTTGGGTTGCTGCAGCCCCTGGGGACTTGGCCAGTGTCCGGAAGCTGTGGGGGCTGGGTGGCATTTGATGTCCTGGCACCAGCACTGTGACTGGGCAGGCTGCAGCAGTTCTCTTATCACCCACGCCCACTGCACTGGGTGGGTCAGTCGTCACAGCCAGCAAGGCTGGCACCCGAAGGCTGCCTCCCCCAATCCTGGCCTTGTCCAACAGCTCGATTTTCCCAATTTTTCTTCCACACCATTGCTGCAAGATTATCTCTGCTTCTCCTAGTACCTGCCGAGGAAAAGGCCTGGGTGGGCTCCAGCAGGGCGTGGGTTTGATTCCTGGCTGTGTTCCTCACCAGCTGTGTGGTCCGAGCAAGCAGCCTCAGCATGCCCGTCGTGAAATGGGATCACACTATTGGTTAGTGGGGATAGGATGAGTTGTTTTTGTTTTGTTATTTTTATTTGTTTGGTTTATTTTTATTTATTTATTCATTTATTTTTGAGATGGAATCTTGCTCTGTCGCCCAGGCTGGAGTGCAGTGGTGAGATCTCGGCTCACTGTAAGCTGTGCCTCCTGGGTTCACGCCATTCTCCTGCCTCAGCCTCCCGAGTAGCTGGGACTATAGGCACCCGCCGCCACGCCCGGCTAATTTTTTGTTTTGTTGTGTTTTGTTTTGTTTTTGAAAGGAGTCTCGCTCTGTTGCCAGGCTGGAGTGCAGTGGCGCAGTCTCGGCTCACTGCAACCTCTGCCTCCTGGGTTCAAGCGATTCTCCTGCCTCAGCCTCCCAAGTAGCTGAGATTACAGGCACCTGCCACCACGCCCAGCTAATTTTTGTATTTTTGGTAGAGATGGGGTTTCACCACATTGGCCAGGCTGGTCTTGAACTCCTGACCTCGTGATCACCCACCTCGGCCTCCCAAAGTGCTGGGATTACAGGCATGAGCCACCGCGCTCGGCCAGTTTCATTTTTTTTAGAGACAGGGTTTTTGTCATCCAGGCTGGAGTGCAGTGGCATGATCACAGCTCACTGCAGTCTCTGCCTCCCAGGCTCAAGCAATTCTCCCACCTCAGCCTCCTGAGTAGCTCGTACCACAGGCACGCACCACCATACCCAGCTAATATAGTTTTTTTTTTGTTTTTTCTTTTCTTTTCTTTTTTTTTTGAGATGGAGTCTCGCTCTGTCATCCAGGCTAGAGTACAGTGGCACGATCTTGGCTCACTACAACCTCTGCCTCCTGGGTTCAAGTGATTTTCCTGCCTCAGTCTCCCGAGTAGCTGGGACTATAGGCGCCCACCACTACGCCCGGCTAATTTTTTGTATTTTTGGTAGACATGGGGTTTTACCACGTTGGCCAGGCGGGTCTCGAGCTCCTGACCTCAAGTGATCTGCCTGCCTTGGCTTCCCAAAGTGTTGGGATTACAGGCGTAAGCAACTGCACCTGGCCAACTTGAAGACTTTGGCAGGGTGTAGTGGCTCATGCCTGTAGTTCAAGCACTTTGGGAGGCCAAGGCAGGAGGACTGCTTGAACCCAGGAGTTTGAGACCAGCCTAGGCAACATAGCGAGACCCCATCTCTTTAAGAAACATGGAAGAGGGAGGTAGCAGAGTCAGAGGAGGACATGGAACAACGGAAGCGAGGTGAGTTTGATGTGATTGCTGGCTTTAAAAATGGAAGAAGCGCCCAGAAGCCAAGGAATGTGGGTGGCCTCTAGAAGGTGAAACAGGCAAGGAAACAGATTTTCCCCTAGAATCTCCGAAAGAAACACAGCCCTGCCTATACCTCGATTGTAGCCCAGTGAGACGCATTTTGTACTTCTGCCCTCCAGAGCTGTGAGATAATAAATTTGTGTTTTTAATTTATTATTATTATTACTATTGTTATTATTTTGAGACGAGTTTTGTTCTTGTTGCCCAGGCTAGAGTGCAGTGGTGCGATCTCGGCTCGCTGCAACCTCTGCCTCCTGATTTCAAGCGATTCTCCTGCCTCAGCCTCCTGAGTAGCTGGGATTACAGGCACATGCCACCACGCCCAGCTAATGTTTTGTAGTTTTAGTAGAGATGGGGTTTCACCACGTTGGCCAGGCTGGTCTCAAGTTCCTGACCTTAGTTGATCCACTTGCCTCGGCCTCCCAAAGTGCAGGGATTACAGGCATGAGCCACCATGCCCAGCCATAAATTTGTGTTTTTTAAGCCACCAAGGCATTGGTGTCTTGTTACAGCAACCATAGGAAATAATGCAGTTGACCCTCAAACCACATGGGTGTGAGGGGCACTGACCCCCTGTGAAATTAGAAATCTATGTATGCCTTAAATTTTTGTAGAGATAGGGTTGTGATCTGTTGATCAGGCTGGTCTCGAACTCCTGGCCTCAAGAGATCCTCAAGAGATCCTCCCACCTTAGCCTCTCAAAATGCTGGGATTGCAGGTGTGAGCCACCATGCCCGGCCTGCATATAACTCCCTAAAAACTTAATTAGTGATAGCCTACTGTTGATTCTTAGCCTTACTGGTAACATGGAGGTCAGGAGTTTGACACCAACCTGGCCAACATGGTGAAACCACGTCTCTATTAAAAATACAAAAATTGGCCGGGCGCGGTGGCTCAAGCCTGTAATCCCAGCACTTTGGGAGGCCGAGACGGGCGGATCACGAGGTCAGGAGATCGAGACCATCCTGGCTAACACGGTGAAACCCTGTCTCTACTAAAAAAAAAATACAAAAAACTAGCCGGGCGAGGTGGCGGGCGCCTGTAGTCCCAGCTACTCGGGAGGCTGAGGCGAGAGAATGGCGTAAACACAGGAGGCGGAGCTTGCAGTGAGCTGAGATCCGGCACTGCACTCCAGCCTGGGCGACAGAGCGAGACTCCGTCTCAAAAAAAAAAAAAAAAAAAAAATTAGCCAAGCATAGTGGTACGCACCTGTAATCCCAACTACTTGGGAAGCTGAGGCAGGAGAATCGCTTGAACCCGGGAGGTAGAGGTTGCAGTGAGCCAAGATTGCGCCACTGCACTCCAACCTGGGCGACAGAATGAGACTCTGTCTCAAAAAAAAAGAAGAAAAGAAAATGTTACAAAGTTGGTGCAAAAGTAACTGCTTTTTTTGCCATTCCTTTTAATGGAAAAAATATTAAAATGTAAGGAAAAGAAAATACATTTATTATTCATTAAGTGGAAGCGGATCATCAAAAAGGTTTTCAGAGGCTAGGCGTGGTGGCTCACACCTGTAATCCCAGCACTTTGGGAGGCCAAGGCAGGTGGATCATTTGAGGTCAGGACTTCAAGACCAGCCTGCCCAACATGGTGAAAACCCTGTCTCTACTAAAAAAAAAAATTAGGGGCCAGGTGCAGTGGCTCATGCCACCTGTAATCCCAGCACTTTGGGAGGCCAAGGTGGGAGGATCACTTGAGGTCAGGAGTTTGAGACCAGCCTGGCCCACATGGTGAAACTCCATTTCTACTAAAAACACAAAAGTTAACTGGGCATGGTGGCTCACACCCGTAGTCCCCGCTACTCAGGAGGCCGAGGCACAAGAATCGCTTAAACCCGGCCGGGCGCGGTGGCTCAAGCCTGTAATCCCAGCACTTTGGGAGGCCACGAGGTCAGGAGATCGAGACCATCCTGGCTAACACGGTGAAACCCCGTCTCTACTAAAAAATACAAAAACCTAGCCGGGCGACGTGGCGGGCGCCTGTAGCCCCAGCTACTCAGGAGACTGAGGCAGGAGAATGGCGGGAACCCGGGAGGCGGAGCTTGCAGTGAGCTGAGATGCGGCCACTGCACTCCAGCCTGGGCGACAGAGCGAGACTCCGTCTCAAAAAAAAAAAAAAAAAAGAATCGCTTAAACCCAGGAGGCAGAAGTTGCAGGGAGCTGAGGTCACACCAGTGTACTCTAGC
This sequence comes from Trachypithecus francoisi, assembly GCF_009764315.1. NCBI lineage: Eukaryota > Metazoa > Chordata > Mammalia > Primates > Cercopithecidae > Trachypithecus > Trachypithecus francoisi. The sequence goes on along the minus strand of NW_022681470.1, from coordinate 139,300,984 downwards.
CTGGGCAACAGAGGGAGACTCTGTCTCAAAAAAAAAAAAAAAATGGTCTTCACATTGAGTGAGCTGAGGAGGAGGAAGAAGGGAAGGTGTTGGTCTTGCTGTCTCAGGGGTAACAGAAGCAGAAGAAAATTGTGTTTAAGGGGATCCATGAAGCTCAAACCTGTGTTGTTCGAAGGTTAAGTGTCCATTGACTTGGGAGCTTGGGTCTGCTGATTGCAATCTTTCACACCATGGGCATCTTCTTTCTCTCTAGACCTCAGTTGATCTGTCTGTCAAATGGGGATAATGATAGAAGTTGCTGTAAAGATGAAATGAGGTGGGCTGGACATGGTGGTTCACACCTCTGATCCCAGCACTTTGGGCAGCCAAAGCGGGATTGCCTGAGCCCAGGATTTAGAGACCAGCCTGGGCAACATAGCAAAACCCTGTCTCTACCAAAAGTACAAAAATTAGCCGAGCATGGTGGCGTGTGCCTGTAGTCCCAGCTGAGGTGAAGGATCACTTGAGCCTGGGAGGTCGAGGCTGCAGTGAGCTACGATGGTGCCACTGCTTTCCAGCCTGGGTGACAGTGAGACCCTATCTCCAAAGGAAAAAAACAAAAACAAAAACGGATGAAATGAAGTGAACCATGTAACATTTTGTTATTTTATTGAGATCGATTGATTGAAACAGAGTGAAACTCTGTTTCAACATACACAGTGAAAAAGACAGGGTCTCATTCTGCTTCCCAGGCTGGAGTGCAGTGGTGCAATCTGAGCCCTCTGCAACCTCTGTCTCCTCAAGCTCAGAGATTCTCTCACCTCAGCCTCCCAAGTAGCTGGAACTACAAAGGTATGCCACCACGTCCTGTTAATTTTTGTTTTTGTTGTTGTTGTTGTTGTTGTTTTGTTTTGTTGTTTTGTAGAGACGAACTTTTGCCTGTTGCTTAGTCTAGTCTTGATCTCCTGGACTCAAGCAATCCACCCCCCTTGGCCTCCCAAAGTGCTAGAATTACAGGATTCAGTCACCATGCCCTGTCTCTATTTTTACTTTTTTTTTTTTTTTTTTTTGAGGCAGAATCTCACTCTGTTGCCCAGGCTCGAGTGCAGTGGCCAGATCTCAGCTCACTGCAAGCTCTGCCTCCTGGGTTTACGCCATTCTCCTGCCTCAGCCTCCCGAGTAGCTGGGACTACAGGCGCCCGCCACCTCACCCGGCTAGTTTTTTGTATTTTTTAGTAGAGACGGGGTTTCACTGTGTTAGGCAGGATGGTCTCGACTTCCTGACCTTGTGATCTGCCCGTCTCGGCCTCCCAAAGTGCTGGGATTACAGGCTTGAGCCACTGCGCCTGGCCATATTTTTACTTTTATTTTTAGAGACCGGGGCCGGGCGCGGTAGCTCACGCCTGTAATCCTAGCACGTTGGGAGGCTGAGGTGGGCAGATCACCTGAGGTCAGGAGTTCAAGACCAGCCTGGCCAATATGGTGAAACCACGTCTCTACTAAAACTACAAAAACTAGTCAAGCATGGTGGTGGGCTCCTGTAGTCCCAGCTACTCAGGAGGCTGAGGCTGGAGAATCGCTTGAACCCGGGAGGCAGAGGTTGCAGTGAACCGAGATCCTACCACTGCACTCCAGCATGGGAGACAGAGTGAGACTCTGTCTCAAAAAAAAAAAAACAAAAAAACAGAGACCGGGTCTTGCTCTGTTGCCAAGACTGTACTGCAATGGTGCCATCACAGCTCACTGCAGCCTGTAACTCCTGGGCTCCAGTCACCCTCCCACCTCAGTCCCCCTGGCAGCTGGGACTACAGGCATGGACCACCATGCCCAGCTTGTTCTTCTTCTGCTTCTTCTTTTTTTTTTTTTTGAGATAGATTCTCTCTCTTGCCCAGACTGGAGTGTAGTGGTGCGATCTTGACTCACTGCAAGCTCCACCTCCCGAGTTCACACCATTCTCCTGCCTCAGCCTTCTGAGTAGCTGGAACTACAGGCGCCCGCCACCACGCCTGGCTAATTTTTATATTTTTAGTAGAGACGGGCTTTCACCATGTTAGCCAGGATGGTCTCCATCTCCTGACCTCATGATCCGCCTGACTCGGCCTTCCAAAGTGCTGGGATCACAGGCATGAGCCACCATGCCCAGCCGCACCTGGCTAATTTTTTTTGTGTATTTTAGTAGAAACAGGGTTTCACCGCGTTGCCCAGGCTGGTCTCGAACTCCTGAGCTCAGGCAATCCACCCACTTCGGCCTCCCAAAGTAATAGAATCACAGGCTTGAGCCAACGTGCCTGGCCTTTTCTTCCTAGTATACATTCAGGGCTACTGAGTAAAGAATTTATCCTTTCCCTGCAAATTCTACATGTATCATGTATACAATTCTTTTTTTTTTTTTTTTTTTTTTTGAGACAGTGTCACACTCTTGTTACCCAGGCTGGAGGGCAGTGGCACAGTCACAGCACCCTGAAACCTGAACCTGAACCTCCTGGGCTGAAGTGATCCTCCCACCCTAGGCTTCCCCAGTAGCTGGGACTACAGGTACATCATACCCAGCTAATTTTAAAAAATTCTGGCCAGGCACAGTGGCTCATACCTGTAATCCTAGCACTTTGGGAAGTCGAGGCGGGTGGATCGCTGGAACTCATGAGTTCGAGACCAGCCTGGGCAACATGGCAAAGCCCAGTCCCTACAAAAAATACAAAAAATTAGCCGGATGTGGTGTTATGTGTCTGTAGTCTCAGCCACTTGGGAGGCTGAGGGAGACTGGCTTGAGCCCAGTGGGTAGAGGTTGCAGTGAGCCGAGATTGTGACACTGTACTCCAGCCTGGGGGGCAATAGAACCAGACCATGTTTCAAAAAAATATATATATATATATATATATTTTGGCGCCTCAGAGCCTACTTTGGCTTGGGAGGCTGCTCGATTTGCAATACAAAAAAAAAAAATTTTTTTTGTAGAGATGAGGTCTCAATATATTGCCCAGGCTAGTGTTGAACTCCTGGACCCAAGCAATTCTCTTGCCAAATGTTGGGATTACAGGCGTCAGTCACTACACCTGGCCTGAGATTCATTTAAGTATAAAATTAGCAAATCTCCGTTGGACGCAGTGGCTCACACCTGTAATCCCAGCACTTCCGGAGGCCGAAGCAGGTGGATTACCTGAGCTCAGGAGTTCACGACTAGCCTCGGCAACACATTGAAACCCCGTCTCTACTAAAATACAAAAAATTAGCTGGGCATGGCGGCGTGTGCCTGTAGTCCCAGCTACTTGGGAGGCTGATGCAGAAGAATCGCTTGAACCCAGGAGGCAGAGATTGCAGTGAGCCGAGATCACGCCACTACACTACTCTGCGCTGGGTGACAGAGCGAGACTCCATCTCAAAAAAAAAAAAAAAAAAAAAATTGCAAATCTCCAGCCTGGGCAACATAGTGAAATCCTATCTCTACAGAAAAATCCAAAAAATATTAGCTGGTGCAGTAGTGTGTGCCTGTAGTCCTAGCTACTTGAGAGGCTGAGGTGGGAGGATAACTTGAGCCCAGGAGGTGGAGGTTGCAGTGAGCCAAGATTGTGCCACCACACTCAGCCTGGGCAACAGAGTGTGAGGCTTTGTCTAAAAAAAAAAAAGAATTCCCAGGCACTGTGGCTCATGCCTGTAATCCCAGCACCTTGGGAAGCTGAGGTGGGCAGATCACCTGAGGTCGGGAGTTTGAGACCAGCCTAGTGAACATAGTGAAACCGTGTCTCTACTAAAAATACAAAAATTAGCCTGGCATAGTGGTGTGTGCCTGTAATCCCAGTTACTCGGGGGGGGCTGAGGCAGAAGAATCACTTGAACCTGGGAGGCAGAGGTTGCGGTGAGCCAAGATCAGGCAACAGAGCAAGACTCCATCTCAAAAAAAACAAAAACCAAAAAAACACACAAATTAATTTTTAAAATACGTACCTTTGGGAAATTCTAGGCTGCGTTTTTCTTTTCAGTGTTCACTCTATATACATGGATTATATCTTGTGGCTATTCATTCAACAAACACTTATTAAATGTCTGTTTTACGCCAGGTGCTATGCTGTATACTGGGGACGCAGCCTGAATGAAAGACACACAAGTCCCTGTCCTTATGCAGGCAATAGGCAAGAGGGTAGATAATTAACAATCAATAAGCAAATGTGTAACGTGTCAGATGGTGATAAGAAGCAAAATTTATTACATCTGTAATCCCAGGGCTTTGGGCGGCCAAGGTGGGAGGAAGGCTTGAGCCCAGGAGTTTGAGACCAGTCTTGGGCAACATAGCGAGACCTTGTTCTACAAAAAATTTTAAAATTAGGCAGGCGGCCGGGCGCGGTGGCTCAAGCCTGTAATCCCAGCACTTTGGGAGGCCGAGACGGGTGGGTAACGAGGTCAGGAGATCGAGACCATCCTGGCTAACACGATGAAACCCCATCTCTACTAAAAAATACAAAAATCTAGCTGGGCGAGGTGGCGGGTGCCTGTAGTCCCAGCTACTCGGGAAGCTGAGGCAGGAGAATGGCGTAAACCCGGGAGGCGGAGCTTGCAGTGAGCTGAGATCCGGCCACTGCACTCCAGCCTGGGCTACAGAGCGAGACTCCGTCTCAAAAAAAAAAAAAAAAAAAAATTAGGCAGGCATGGTGGTGCGTGCCTATAGTCACAGCTACTTGGGAGGCTGAGTGAGAAAATCACTTGAGCCCAGGACGTTTAAGCTTCAGTGAGCTATGATTGCTCCACTGCATTCCAGGCTGAGTGACAAAGCAAGACTCTATTTGATAATAACAACAAGCAGAAAGTCATAGGGACCAGGTATAGTGGCTCACACCTGTAATCCCAGCACTTTGGGAGGCCCAGGTGGGCAGATCACTTGAGGTCAGGAGTTCGAGACCAGCCTCGCCAACGTGGTGAAAGCCCGTCTCTACTACTAAAAATACAAAAATTAGCCAGGCACGGTGGTATGTGCCTGTAGTCCCAGCTACTTGGGAGCCTGAGGCAGGAGAACCGCTTGAACCTGGGAGGCAGAGGTTGTAGTGAGCTGAGATGGCACCACTGCACTCCAGCCTGGGCAACAGAGCGAGACTCTGTCTCAAAAAAGAAAAAAAAGAAAGAAAAAAAAATGAAAGAAAAGAAAAGGTCATAGGACTGAGAGGAAAGGGATGGTGGGCTTTTTGTGTGTGCGTGGGTTTATTTATTTATTTATTTATTTTTGAGACAGAGTCTCGTGCAGTGGCGCAATCTCGGTTCACTGCAAGCTCCATCTCCCGGGTTCACGCCATTCTCCTGCCTCAGCCTCCCGAGTGGCTGAAACTACAGGCACCCACCACCACGCCCGGCTAATTTTTTTTGTATTTTTAGTAGAGACGGGGTTTCACCGTGTTAGCCAGGATGATCTCGATCTCCTGACCTCGTGATCCGCCCGCCTCGGCCTCCCAAAGTGCTGGGATTACAGGTGTGAGCCACCGCGCCTGGACGTGGGTTTTTTTTTTTTTAGATGGAGTCTTGCTTTGTCACCCTGGCTGGAGTGCAGTGCCAGAATCTTGGCTCACTGCAGCCTCGACCTCTTGGTCTCAGGTGATCCTCCCACCTCCACCTCCCAAGTTGCTGGGAGTACAGGTATGTGTCACCACACCTGGCTAATTTTTTATTTTATTTATTTATTTATTTTTGAGACAGAGTTTAGCTCTTGTTGCCCAGACTGGAGTGCAATGGCGCGATCTCGATTCACCTCAACCTCCGCCTCCACCTCCGCCTCCCAGGTTCAAGTGATTCTTGTGCCTCAGCCTCCCGAGTAGCTGGGATTACAGGCATGTGCCATCTTGCCTGGCTAATTTTTATATTAGTGGAAATGGGGTTTCTCCATGTTGGTCAGGCTGGTCTCGACCTCAGGTGATCTGCCCACCTGGGCCTCCCAAAGTGCTGGAATTATCGGCGTGAGCCACTGCACCTGGCCTCACCCGGCTCATTTTTGTACTTTTAGTAGAGATGGGGTTTCACAGTGTTGCCCAGGCTGGTCTCGAACTACTGGCCTCCAGTGATCTGCTTGTCTTAGCCTCCCAAAGTGCTAGGATGACAGGTGTGAGCCACCAGGCTCTGTCAAGGTGATATTTCAGGTGAGGCCTGAAGGCAGTGGAGTTGTATGGACGTCTGGGAGAAGAGAATTCTAAGCAGAGGGACCGAGCAGCTAGTGCAAAGGCCCTGAGGTCGGACCATGCCTGCTGAGTGTGGGACGTACCCAGGAGGCCAGTGAGGCTGGAACAGAGTGAGCCATGAAAAGAGAGAGGAAGCGGGTGAGGGCAGGAAGGTGACAGGGCAGATCACGCAGGGCCTTGTGGGCTGTGGCGAAGAGTTGGGCTTTTTCCTCGGAATGAGGTGGGAACCATGGAGGTTTCTGAGCAGAGCAGGGATGTGCCCTGGCTTACGTGTGCACGGATGTCTCTGGCTGCTATAGGGAGAATAGAAAGTGTCTGTATTGGTCCAGGCAGGAGATCACAGGGCTGTGTGAAAGGGTGGGTGCTTGAGGAGCAGGTGAGAAGAGGTTGGATTCTGGATAGCTATGAAGGCAAAACTGATCTCAAGCAGAGAGGTAGCCCAGGTTCCTGGCCGGAGCACGTGGGAGGATGGAGCTGAGTCACTGGATAATCAGAGGCTTGGGCAGGCCAGGCGCGGTGGCTCACACCTATAATTACAGCATTTTGGGAGGCTCAGTTGGAAGTATCCCTGAGGCCAGGAGTTCCAGACCAGCCTGGGCAACATTGTGAGACCCCGTCTCCACTAAAAATACAAAAAATTACCTGTGTGTGGTGGTGCATGCCTGTGGTCCCAGCTACCCAGGAGGCTGAGGTGGGAGGATCACTTGAGCCCAGGAGGTCAAAGCCACAGTGAGCTGTGATTGTGCCACTGCACTCCAGCCTGGGCGACAGAGTGAGACCCTGTCTCAAAAACAAAACAGTGGCCGGGTGCGGTGGCTCACGCCTATAATCCCAGCACTTTGGGAGGCTGAGGCGGGCAGATCATGAGGTCAGGAGATCAAGACCATCCTGGCTAACACGGTGAAACCCCGTCTCTACTAAAAATACAAAAAATTAGCTGGGCGTGGTGGCGGGCGCCTGTAGTCCCAGCTACACAGGAGGCTGAGGCAGGAGAATGGCGTGAACCTGGGAGGCGGAGCTTGCAGTGAGCTGAGATTGCCCTGCTATACTCCAGCCTGGGCGACAGAGTGAGACTGCGTCTCAAAAAAAAAAAAAAAAAGCTGGGATGCCGCAGCACTGAGTATGAGATGCCCTCATGTGTTGGGGGGAGACAGATGTCATATGGGTGTGCAGCTCAGAGACAAGGGTTTCCTGAGGGCTCAATTTTTGGGATTCCTCAGTGTGAAACTGGTGGGTGGGGCCTGAATAAAATGTCCCCAGGGCACCCCGTGTAGTTGGGAACGGAAGAGGCCTGTGGCTCGCTCTCTTTGTCCGCTGCTTGGAATGGGTAGGGTGGGACCAGCTAGCCTTTGGGCTGCCAGAGACTTCTAGAACCACAGGGCTTCTTTTGGAGTCTGGGTCACCCCAGGGCATGACTTGGTGCCTCGGACCTCGCTTGTGGTCCAGGTGTTTAGACAGGGCCCCTCTGCTGGAGGCAACTAGGAGGAAGGCGCCTTTTTTTTTTTTTTTTTTTTTTTGAGACTGAGTCTTGCTCTGTCGCCCAGGCTGGAGTGCAGTGGTGCGATCTCGGCTTACTGCAAGCTCCGCCTCCCGGATTCACGCCATTCTCCTGCCTCAGCCTCCCGAGTAGCTGGGACTACAGGCTCCCGCCAATACGCCCAGCTAATTTTTTGTATTTTTAGTAGAGACAGGGTTTCACCGTGTTAGCCAGGATGGTCTCGATCTCCTGACCTCGTGATCCGTCCGTCTTGGCCTCCCAAAGTGCTGGAATTACAGGCGTGAGCTACTATGCCCGGCTGAGAGGGAGCCTTTTTAAGGATAAGCTGAGTTAGTGACCAGAATCCTGCCTGCGAGTCCTAGAGTCTAAGGCAGCAGCAACAAGTATTGGACACCAACTGTATATGATCACGCTGACTGTATAACCTCATGCTGTCTGTGTACTCCCAACACTAAATGTATATTCCTGCTGAGGATACCTCCACACCACCTATATAACGCATGTTAACCAAATAATCAGCTGCACTATAAATATCTATAAATATTCAAGTAGGGGCAGGTAGCGGCATGGTGGCTCATGCCTGCAATCCCAGCACTTTGGGAGGCTGAGGTGGGAGGATTGCTTAAGGCCAGGAGTTTGAGACCAGTCTGGGTAACACAGTGAGATCCTGTCTCTATTTTTATTGTATTGTATTTTATGTTTTTTGAGACAGAGTCTCGCTCTGTCGCCCAGGCTGGAGTACAGTGGCATAATCTCGGCTCATTGCAAGCTCCACCTCCCAGGTTCAAACAATTCTCCTACTTCAGCCTCCCCAGTATCCGGGATTACAGATGCCCACCACCACGCCTGGCTAATTTTTGTATTTTTAGTAGAGACAGGGTTTCCCATGTTGGCCAGATGGGTCTCGAACTCTTAACCTCAGGCAGTCTGTCCACCTTGGCCTCCCTAAGTGCTGGGATTACAGGCATGAGCCATAGCACCCAACCAGTGAGACCAGTTTTAGTATGCAAAGGAATATATAATCGGCATGTGGGTGGATAGTTGGTGTGGGGGTATACAGTAGGCATAGGGGTATACAGTAGGCATGGGGGGTGCGGCCAGCTGTACCTTGCTGGTATACTCCCATAGTATACACCCATGATGGCTGTATACCTCACACAAGCTGTATACCCTTCACCTCTACTATACACCCACAAACAGATTACGTGCCTCTGATAATTATATACATCCATGTTACCTGTGGCTTCACTGACCATATGCCCCATACTTGCGGCACCCCATACCTGCTCTGTACCCCTATATTGATTGAACACCGTTACAGTGATCATACAGTATACCCATCGCCAACTGTGAACCCTGATACTAAGTATATACCCCTGGTAAGCAATGCCTGATCTATGCAGTGTTTTTCTTTTTTTAGATTGTTTTTAAATTTAATTAATTAATTAATTAATTTGTTTATTTTTTGAGACAGAGTCTCGCTCTGTCGCCCAGGCTGGAGTGCAGTGGCACAATCTTGGCTCATTGCAACATCCACCTCCTGGGTTCAAGCGATTCTGCTGCCTCAGCCTCCCAAGTAGTTGGGGCTACAGGTGCGCACCACCATGCCCAGCTAATTTTTGCATTTTTCGTAGAGTTGGGGTTTCACCAAGTTAGCCAGGATGGTCTCGATCTCTTGACCTCATGATCTGCCCACCTTGGCCTCCCAAATTGCTGGGATTACAGGAGTGAGCCACCACACCCAGCCTATTTTCTTTTTTCTTTCTTCTTTTTTTTTTTTGTTTTTGAGACAGAATATCACTCTGTCCCCCAGGCTGGAGTGCATTGAGGCAATCTTGGCTCATTACAACCTCCACCTCCTGGGTTTAAGCGATTATCCTGCCTCAGTTTCCCAAGTAGCTGGGATTACAGGCATATGCCACCACACTGGCTAATGTTTGTATTTTTAGTAGAGAAGGGGTTTTGCCATGTTGGCCGGGTTGGTTTCAAACTCCTGATTGCCGGTGATCCACTCACCTCAGCCTCCCAGAGTGCTGGGATTACAGGCGTGAGCCACCGTGCCTGGCCTATGCCTGCTCTTTGAGGTCAGTTTTGGTTTCATACTTTAGCCTCATTTTGCAGTTGAGGAAACTGAGGCTTAGGGAAAATAAGGCCTTTGTAAGCATCTTCTAGTTCAGAGGGTGCAGAAGGAGCATTTGAATTAAGGGCAACCCAGGAGGATGTGGGCTTCAGAAGGGTGGAGATTGGATCTCTCTGGTTCCTCACTGTACGTGGTGCCCTGCCCAAGGCCTGTACCCACTAAGGGCTGAATAAATGCTTGCTCTAAGGCCAGGCCCAGTAGTGCAATTTGGGGGACCACGGCGGGAGGAGCCCATGAGTCCAGGAGTTAGAGATGAGCCTGGGCAACATAGCAAGATCCCATCTCTACAAAAAAATTAAAAATTAGCCGAGTGCAGTAGAGCACCTGTAGCCCCAGCTACTTGGGAGGCTGAGTCAGGAGGATGGCTTGAGACGGGAGGTTTACACTGCGATGAGCTGTGATTGCACCACTGCACTCCAGCCTGGGCAACAGAGGGAGATCCTGTCTCATTAAAAAAAAAAAAAAAAAAAAAGCAGACAAAAAGAAAACTCATTTCTGCACAGGTTGGAGAAGTTTTCAGCTCCAACACTCCACAGTTGGTTGTCTGGGTTTGGGCCGTGGTCCGTTTTCCCGCCCAGTGCCTCAGTTTCCACACCTGCAAAACGGAGCCACAGAAACTCTCTTTCAGGGTGGCTAGGGGTTCTGGGCGGTGTTGCCCGGTGGCGGGGTGTTCCCAGGGTGAAGCCGCAGGGTTCTCGGGTGGGGGCGGGGAGGGCTAAATTCGGCCGGCCGGTGAGTGGCGGGAGCAGCTGCCGCCCCGCCCGCGCCCTCCCGGGTCCCACAGTCTGGGCAGCTGCCCAGCTTGGGCCGGTCTGACCGGTTTGGGCCGCCCCGCCTGGCGCTGTGCTGGGAGGAGCCGCCGCCAGTCGCGCGGTCAGTGCCTCCCTCCAGACTCCGGAGGGCCGAGGGGGCGCGGGAGAGAGCGCGGGCGGCCGCCAGGGCTGGTCGCCTGCAGGGATGGGTGACGAGCGGCCCCACTACTACGGGAAACACGGTAGGCAGCGACCCCCGCCCGCAGCCCCGGGCCGTCCCCTCGGCCCCTCGGAGGGGGCCTCGAGAGGACATGGGGCGCAGGGAAGGGGGCTGGAGGGGGAGCGCAATTGCAAATCTGCGCCTGGAGCCTCCCTACCATCAGCCAGCCTCCCTCACCGCACTTTTCCCCCGGAGCCTCGCAGATGACCCTCCTTACTCTCCCCCACCCAAAGGACCTGCCCCTGTACCCCCCTCTGCCTGGCACTGCTGCCAGCGCCCCCTTCCCCCATCCCATCTCAGACCTTCCCCGTCTCCACCTGGTTCCCTGGTGGCGACCATTTCAGCCCTCTTCCCAGTGGGTGGCCGCCAGTTAATAAATTTGTTCACAATTAGTGATTCCTCCTTCCTCCCCTGTCCTGGCCTGCCAGGACTGGGGGCTTGGGTGTGGTCACCTGGAGGTGGGTGAGGCAGAAAATTCCACAGGTCTCTGAATTTTATTCTTGCCGAGGCAAAGACACCCCTAGAGGCTTTTGGGAGGGGGGCTCTCCCAGCCCTGTCTTGGTTCAGGTCTCCAACCCCATCCATCTTAATCTTTTTGACTTTCAGGAACGCCGCAGAAGTATGATCCCACTTTCAAAGGACCTATTTACAACAGGTAAGGGCTTTGGGTTTTGGAGGGTTCTCCTGCTAATACTACCCCAATCCCTGTCTCTTCACACACCCCCACCCCCGTTCTGTTCTCCAACAGACTGGTGACAAATACTTGAAACTTGTTTTGTTTGTTTGAGACGGAGTCTTGCTCTGTCGCCAGGCTGGAGTGCAGTGGCCGGATCTCCACTCACTGCAACTTTCACCTCCCAGGTTTAAGCAATCCTACCACCTCATTCTCCCGAGTAGCTGGGATTACAGGCGTGCGCCCGGCTAATTTTTTGTTGTTGTTGTAATTTTAGCAGAGATGTTTCGCTGTGTTGCCCATGCTGTTCTCGATCTTTTGAGCTCAAAGCGATCCACCTGCCTTGGCCTCCCAAAGTGCTGGGATTACAGGTGTGAGTCACCACATCTGGCCTGGACTTAATTTTTACCATGTTCGTATTTTTTATTTATTTATTTATTTTTGAGATGGAGTCTCACTCTATCACCCAGAGTGGAGTGGTGCAAACTCAGCTCACTGCAACCTTCCCCTCCCAGTTCAAGCGCTTCTCCTGTCTCAGCCTCCCAAGTAGCTGTGACTACTCAGAGGCTACTCAGGAGACTGAGGCAGGAGAATTGCTTGAACCTGGGAGGTGGAGGTTGCAGTAAACTGAGACTGCTCTACAGTACTCCAGCCTGGACGACAAGAGTGAGACTCTGTCTCGAAAAAATAATAATGAAAAAATAAACTGCAGCCAGGCACGGTGGCTCACACCTGTAATACCAGCACTTTGGGAGGCCAAGGTAGGTGGATCACTTGAGGTCAGGAGTTCAAGACCAGCCTGACCAACATGGTGAAACCCTGTCTCTACTAAAAATACAAGAATTAGCCGGGCGTGGTGGTGGGCACCTATAATCCCAGCTACTTGGGAGACTGAGGCAGGAGAATCGCTTGAACCTGGGAGGTAGAGGTTGAAGTAAGCTGAGATCGTGCCACTGCACTCCAGCCTGGGCGACAGAGTGAGACTCCCTTTCAAAAAAAAAAAAAAAGACTGGCTTGGGCAACATAGCGAGACCTTATCTCTACAGAATATATATAAATTTAAAAAAATGTATGGTGGTGTGCACCTGTAGTCTCAACTACTTGGGAAGCTGAGGCAGGAGCATCACTTGAGCCCAGGAGTTCGAGGCTGTAGTGAGCTATGATCGTGCCACTGTCCTCCAGCCTGGATGACAGAGTGAGACTCTGTTGCACAAAATTAAAAAATGAAATGAAATAAAAATAAAAATGCATGTGCCTTTGGTACGGCATTCAAACCACTCAGGAAAATTTGTCCAAATAATACATGGATGAGGGTGTTTGCAGAGGACAGATGGGCCCATGGTGCACACGGCACCAAGGCTTCTCCAAACGCTGCCCCTCTGCTCCCCAGGGGCTGCACGGACGTCATATGCTGTATATTCCTGCTCCTGGCCATTGTGGGCTACGTGGCTGTGGGCATTATAGGTGAGTAGAGAACGGGGCAGGACTTGGAGTTCCAGGGTGGGCGGAGGCAGCCATAGCTCTGGAGTGGGAACACGGCTGGATCTCAGGAGTGGTAGTGTCTCAGTATCCCTGGATCTTTCCACAGCCTGGACTCATGGAGACCCTCGGAAGGTGATCTACCCTACTGATAGCCGGGGCGAGTTCTGTGGGCAGAAGGGCACAAAAAATGAGTGAGTTGACTCCTTGGGGCCTGGAGGGGCTGGGGAGGAGGGGGCAGAAGGTTCTAGGCATTCCCCATCTCCCTAAGTCTAGTTAACAAGTGCTGCCGGGCGCGGTGGCTCAAGCCTGTAATCCCAGCACTTTGGGAGGCCGAGACGGGCGGATCACGAGGTCAGGAGATCGAGACCATCCTGGCTAACACGGTGAAACCCCATCTCTACTAAAAAAATACAAGAAATTAGCCGGGCGAGATGGCGGGCGCCTGTAGTCCCAGCTACTCGGGAGGCTGAGGCAGGAGAATGGGGTAAACCTGGGAGGCGGAGCTTGCAGTGAGCTGAGATCCGGCCACTGCACTCCAGCCTGGGCGACAGAGCGAGACTCCGTCTCAAAAAAAAAACAAACAAAAAAAACCAAGTGCTTACAGGCTGGGCGCAGTGACTCACGCCCGAAATTCCAACACTTTGGGAGGCTGAGGCAGGAGTATTGCTTTAGGCCAGGAGTTCGAGACCAGCCTGGTCAACATGGTGAAATCCTGTCTCCACTAAAAATACAAAAATTAGCCGAGCATGGTGGCACACGCCTGTAATCCCAGCTACTTGGGAGGCTGAGGCAGGAGAATCACTTGAACCCAGGAGGCAGAGGTTGCAGTGAGCCGAGATCACTCCACTGCACTTTAGCCTGGGGGACAGAGCGAGACTCAGTCTCAAAACAGACAAATAGCCGGGTGAGGTGGCTTACACCTGTAATCCCAGCACTTTGGGAGGCCAAGGCAGGCGGATCACGAGGTCAGGATATCGAGACCATCCTGGCCAACACGGTGAAACCCCGTTTCTACTAAAAAAAAAAAATACAAAAAACTAGCCGGGCGAGGTGGCGGGTGCCTGTAATCCCAGCTACTCAGGAGGCTGAGGCAGGAGAATGGCGTGAACCCGGGAGGCGGAGCTTGCAGTGAGTGAGATCGTGCCACTGTACTACAGCCTGGGCGATGGAGCGAGACTCTGTCTCAAAAAAAAAGCAAACAAAAATTAGGTGGACGTGGTGGGGGCGCCCCTCTGGTCCCAGCTACCCAGCAGGCTGAGGTGGGAGGATCGCTTGAACTGGGAAGCCAAGGCTACAGTAAGGTTTGATTGTACCATTGCACTCCAGCCTGGATGACAGAGCGAGACCTGGTTTCAACAAAACAACAAGAAAACAAGTGCTGATAAAAGTTCCATCACCCTCAGCCACTAGTCTAGTCCTTGGGGACACACAGCTCTAAATGAGATAGTAAGCATCCTGTTCTCTGGCAGTGCACATTTTAAGGGCAAGAGAGACTGAGAGGGGACAGTCCTGGATCAGACGTCAGGTGGTGATGAACAGGTGAGACAGCAGAGCAAGCACAGCCTGAGTGGCGTCACTTCTTGGCTCTGTGACCTAGGGCAGGTGTCTCAATCTCTCTGAACCTCATTTTCCTCATCTCTAAAATGAGGATCATAATAGTCCCACCCTCATGGGGCTATTTTGATGGTTAGATGTACCAATACATGTACAGAGCTTAGAATGCCACCTGGCATCGCTGGGCACGGTGGCTCACACCTATAATCCCAGTACTTTGGGAGGCTGAGGTGGGAGGATCAATACCAGCCTGGCCAACATGGTGAAACCCCGTCTCTACTAAATATACAAAAAAAGACCGGGCGCAGTGGCTCAAGCCTGTAATCCCAGCACTTTGGGAGGCCGAGACGGGCGGATCACGAGGTCAGGAGATCGAGACCATCCTGGCTAACACGGTGAAACCCTGTCTCTACTAAAAATACAAAAAAAAAAAAAAAAAAACTAGCCGGGCGAGGTGGCGGGCGCCTGTAGTCCCAGCTACTCGGGAGGCTGAGGCAGGAGAATGGTGTAAACCCGAGAGGTGGAGCTTGCAGTGAGCTGAGATCCGGCCACTGCACTCCAGCCTGGGCGACAGAGCGAGACTCCGTCTCAACAACAACAACAAAAAAATACAAAAAAATTAGCTGGGCACTGTGGTATGTGCCTGTAATCCTGGCTACTCGGGAGGCTGAGGCAGGAGAATTGCTTGAACCTGGGAGGCAGAGGTTGTAATGAGCCGAGATCATGCCACTGCACTCCAGTCTGGGCAACAGAGCAAGACTCCATCTCAAAAAAAAAAAAAAAAAGAATGGCACCTGGCATAGAGTTGCT
Source organism: Trachypithecus francoisi (assembly GCF_009764315.1). NCBI lineage: Eukaryota > Metazoa > Chordata > Mammalia > Primates > Cercopithecidae > Trachypithecus > Trachypithecus francoisi. Next base: position 139,285,724 of record NW_022681470.1, on the reverse strand, counting down.
GCTGCTGCAGTTTTTAATTATTATTATTATTATTATTGTGAAACAGATTTTGCTCTTATTACCCAGGCTGGAGTGCAATGGCGCAATCTCGGCTCACTGCAACCTCCATCTCCCGGGTTCAAGTGATTCTCCTGTCTCAGCCTCCCGAGTAGCTGGGATTACAGGCATATGCCACCATGCCTGGCTAATTTTTGTGTTTTTAGTAGAGATAGGGTTTTAGCATATTGGTCAGGCTGGTCTCGAACTCCTGACCTCAGGTTATCTGCCTGCCTTGGCTTCCCAAACTGCTGGGATTATAGGTGTGAACAACCACACCCAGCCTATTATTATTATTACTCTTATTATTATTATTTTGACACAGTATCTCACTCTGTCAGCCAGCTTGCTACAGCCTGGAACTCCTGGGCTCAAGCAGTCTTGCCACCTGGGCCTTCGAAAGTGCTGGCACAAGACAGGCCTAAGCCACCCTGCCTGGCCCTATATAAAACACCTTTTTTTTTTTTTTTGAGACAGAGTCTTGCTCTGTCACCCAGGCTGGAGTGCAGTGGCGCCATCTCGGCTCACTGCAAGCTCCACCTCCCGGGTTCATGCCATTCTCCTGCCTCAGCCTCCCAAGTAGCTGGGACTACAGGTGCCCGCCAACACCTGGCTAATTTTTTTTGTATTTTTGTAGAGATGGGGTTTCACTGTGTTAGCCAAAATGATCTCAATCTCCTGACCTCATGATCCGCCCGCCTCGGCCTCCCAAAGTGCTGGGATTACAGGTGTGAGCCACCGTGCCCAGCCCATCTTTTTTTTTTTTCTTTTTGAGACAGAGTCTCACTCTGTCACCCAGGCTGGAGTGCAATGGTGCGATCTTGGCTCACTGGAACCTCCGCCACCCAGGTTCAAGCAATTCTGCTGCCTCAGCCTCCTAAGTAGCTAGGATTACAGGTGCCCGCCACCACACCCGGCTAATTTTTTTGTATTTTTAGCAGAGACGTGGTTTCTCTATGTTGGCCAGGCTGGTCTCGAACTCCTGACCTCAGGTGATCCACCTGCCTTGGCCTCCCAAAGTGCTGGGATTACAGGCATGAGCTAACATGCCCAGCCACAGAAAATATCTTAAAGGAAACAACAGTCCAGGCACAGTGGCTCATGCCTGTAATCCCAGTACTTAGGGAGGAGGATTGCTTGATGCCACTCTGGGCAACATGGTAAAACTCTGTCGCTACCAAAAATACAAAAAATTAGCCAGATATGGTTGCACACGTCTGTAGTCCCAGGGGCTCAGGAGGATGAGGTGGAGGATCACTTGAGCCCAGGATCACTACAGGCTGCCGTGAGCCAAGATTGTGCCACTGCTCACCAGCCTGGGCAACAGAGAAAGACTCTGTCTCAAAAAAAAAAAAAAAAAAGAGGCCGGGGGCAGTGGCTCACCCATATAAACCCAATACTTTGGGAGGTCGAGACGGGTGGATCACCTGAGGTCAGGAGTTCGAGAACGTCCTGGCTAACATAGAGAAACCCCGTCTCTACTAAAAATACAAAAATTAGCCGGGCATCATGGCAGGCACCTGTAGTCCCAGCTACTTGGGAGGCTGAGGCAGGAGAATTGCTTGAACCCGGGAGGCAGAGCTTGCAGTGAGCCAAGATCGCACCATTGCACTCCAGCCTGGGCGACAGAGCGAGACTCTGTCTAAAAAAAAAAAAAGGCCGGGTGCGGTGGCTCAAGCCTGTAATCCCAGCACTTTGGGAGGCCGAGATGGGTGGATCACGAGGTCAGGAGATCGAGACCATCCTGGCTAACCCGGTGAAACCCCGTCTCTACTAAAAAATACAAAAAACTAGGCAGGCGAGGTGGCGGGCGCCTGTAGTCCCAGCTACTCAGGAGGTTGAGGCAGGAGAATGGCGTAAACCCGGGAGGCGGAGATTGCAGTGAGCTGAGATTCGGCCACTGCACTCCAGCCTGGGCGACAGAGCGAAACTCCGTCTCAAAAAAAAAAAAAAAAAAGTTTACTATAGGGTGGTTAAGAAGTCTTAACGGGTTGGGTGTGGTGGCTCACACCTATAATCCCAACACTTTGGGAGGCCAAGGCAGGTGGATCACCTGAGGTCAGGAGTTTGAGACCAGCCTGGCCAACATGGTTGAAACCCCATCTCTACTAAAAATACAGAATTAGCCAGGCTTGGAAGCGGGCACCTGTAATCCCAGCTACTTGGGAGGCTGAGGCAGGAGAATCGTTTGAACCCAGGAGGCGGAGGTTGCAGTGAGCCAAGATCGTGCCATTGCACTCCAGCCTGGGCAACAAGAACGAGACTTCGTCAAAAAAAAAAAAAAAAGAAGAAGAAGAAGAAGAAGTCTTAACAGTTTCCATTCTCCCTTCTCCAACTCCAGGAACAAACCCTACTTGTTTTATTTCAACATTGTGAAATGTGCCAGCCCCCTGGTTCTGCTGGAATTCCAATGTCCCACTCCCCAGGTAACCTGTCCCCACCATTCCCTTTTTCCTCTCCCCACTTTCCATGCTTTTCTCCCTGTGAATGTGGGCTGGGACCTCTGTCCTAAGCGGTCTGTCCCAACCCCACCCAATCCCTTCCCAATCTCCCCTCCCAGATCTGCGTGGAAAAATGCCCCGACCGCTACCTCACGTACCTGAATGCTCGCAGCTCCCGGGACTTTGAGTACTATAAGCAGTTCTGTGTTCCTGGCTTCAAGGACAATAAAGTGAGTTGTAGACTGTCCTGAGAGCCCAGGTATGGGCAGCGGCAGTGTACTAGCCTTGGGGACCCACCTGCCTCCATCTCTCTTGGCAGGGAGTGGCTGAGGTGCTTCGAGATGGTGACTGCCCTGCTGTCCTCATCCCCAGCAAACCCTGTGAGTCAGGGGATCCCAGGAGACTCAGGTGGGGACGGGGAGGCTGTGCAGAGGCTCAGCCTGACTGGTCCCATCCTCTGCTCCATTCAGTGGCCCGGAGATGCTTCCCCGCCATCCACGCCCACAAGGGTGTCCTGATGGTGGGCAATGAGACGACTTATGAGGATGGGCATGGCTCCCGGAAAAACATCACAGACCTGGTGGAGGGCGCTAAGTGAGGAGATTGGCGCACCACACCGGGGTCGCACTTTCCTGGGTGGGACAGGCATCCCTTGGGGTTGACCTGATCATGGAAGAGGGTCTGACCTGAGCCTTGGTCTCCTTCCCCCAGGAAAGCCAATGGAGTCCTAGAGGCGCGGCAACTTGCCATGCGCATATTTGAAGATTACACCGTCTCTTGGTATTGGATTATCATGTAAGTCAGGAGGGAAGGGGCCTCTCCCCTGGCTGCCCCTTCTAAGCCTGGCTGGGGATGGAGTCTGTTCATGACTATTTTCTTTTCCCCAGAGGCCTGGTCATTGCTATGGCAATGAGCCTCCTGTTCATCATCCTGCTCCGCTTCCTGGCTGGTATTATGGTCTGGGTGATGATCATTATGGTGATTCTGGTGCTGGGCTATGGTACGTTACCCCCTCTCCGTGACTCCTCTTTCCTGAATCTGCACACTGCCCTGCCCTTTCCCGTGGAAATGGCCCATCAGGGAAAAAAAAAATGTCAGGCTGGGTGCAGTGGCTCACACCTGTAATCCCAGCACTTTGGGAAGCCAAGGCGGGCAGATCACCTGAGGTCAGGAGTTTGAGACCAGCCTGACCAACATGGAGAAACCCCATCTCTACTTAAAATACAAAATTAGCTGGGCGTGGTGGTATATACCTCTAATCCCAGCTACTAGGGAGGCTGAGGCAGGAGAATCGCTGGGAGGCGGAGGTTGCGGTGAGCCGAGTTCACGCCATTGCACTCCAACCTGGGCAACAAAAGCGAAACTCTGTCTCAAAAAATAAAAGAAAAAGAAAAAATGTCTCAGCACTGTAATTAAGGATGCATACTATGATACCAGAATAGCAGAAGTTCAAATCCTGGCTTTGCCAATTCCTTGGGCAAGTGCCTCAACCTAACTGTGCTGCAATTTCTTTTTTTTTTTTGAGACCTAGTCTCACTCTATCGCCCAGGCTGGAGTGTAGTGGCGCAATCTCTGCTCACTGCAAGCTCTGCCTCCTGGGCTCACACCATTCCCCTGCCTCAGCCTCCCAAGTGGCTGGGACTACAAGCACCCACCACCATGCCTGGCTAATTTTTTGAATTTTTAGTAGAGACGGGGTTTCACCGGGTTAGCCAGGATGGTCTCGATCTCCTGACCTCGTGATCCACCTGCCTCTGCCTCCCAAAGTGCTGGGATTACAGGCATGAGCCACCACGCCCGGCCTCTTTCTTTTTTTTTTGAGATGGAGTTTCGTTCTTGTTGCCCAAGCTGGAGTACAATGGCGCGATCTTGGTTCACCGCAACCTCCGCCTCCTGGGTTCAAGCGATTCTCCTGCCGCAGCCTACTGAGTAGCTGGGATTACAGGCATGCACCTCCACACCCGGCTAATTTTGTATTTTTAGTAGAGACAGGGTTTCTCCATGTTGGTCAGGCTGGTCTCGAACTCCCGACCTCAGGACATCTGCCCGCTTCAGCCCCGCAAAGTGCTAGGATTATAGGCGTGAACCACCGTTCCTGGCCTGCTTCAGTTTCTTTCTCTGTAAAATCCGGGTAATTTATATTTCTAGTTGGTACACTAAATGACAAGGAGGTAATGTGCAGATAAAATATGTGTAGGGGCCTGTTTAGTTCAGGCCTATGGAATCCAGAGGCACAATATTGTGCTCAACAAAACAATGCTTCATATTTTGGATTTTTGTTGTTTTTGAGTTGTTGTTTTTTGTTTTTTTTGAGACAGAGTCTTGGTCGCCCAGGCTGGAGTGGAGCGGCGCAGCCTTGGCTCACTGCAACCTCCACCTCCCGGGTTCAAGCAATTTTCCTGCCTTCGCCTCCTGAGTATCTGGGATTACAGGTGCCCACCACCATGCCTGGCTAATTTTTTTGTATTTTTAGTAGAGACAGGGTTTTACCATGTTGGCCAAGCTGGTCTCAACTTCCTTGTGATCTGCGTGCCTTGGCCTCCCAAAGTGCTGGGATTACAGACATGAGCCACCATGCCCAGCCTTGATTTGTTTTTTGGGACAGAGTCTCACTCTGTCACCCAGGCTGGAGTTCAGTGGCATAATCACAGCTCACTGCAGCCTTGACCTCCTGGGCTCAAGTGATCCTCCCATCTTGGCCTCCCGAGTAGCTGAAACCACAGGCATGCACCATCATGCCTGGCTAAATTTTAAATATTTTTGTAGAGACAGGCTCTCCCTATGTGGCCCAGGCTAGTCTTGAACTCCCTGAGCTTGAGCAATCCTCCCACCTTGGCCTCCCTAAGTGTTGGGATTACAGGCATGAGCCACTGTGCCCGGCCCATATTTTGATTATTCCTTGAACTTTCCTGGAAGAAAAATGCTTGGTAATCCAATCTGAGGACACTCATAGTAAAATATTCATATTAATAGTGGTTTCTAGCCTGGTGCAGTGGCTCACGCCTATAATCCCAGCAATTTGGGAGGCTGAGGTGGGTGGATCACCTGAAGTCGGGAGTTCAAGACCAGCCTGACCAACATGTAGAAACCCCATCTCTATTATTATTATTATTATTTTTTTTTTTCTTGACATAGAGTCTCGCTCTATCACCCAGGCTGGAGTGCAGTGGCGCAATCTTGGCTCACTGCAAGCTCCGCCTCCTGGGTTCACGCCATTCTCCTGCCTCAGCCTCCCAAGTATCTGGGACTACAGACGCCTGCCACCATGCTCGGCTAATTTTTTTTTTTCTTTGAGACGGAGTCTCGCTTTGTCACCCAGGCTGGAGTGCAGTGGCGTGATTTCAGCTCACTGCAAGCTCTGCCTCTTGGGTTCATGCCATTCTCCTGCCTCAGCCTCCCTTGTAGCTGGGACTACAGGCGCCTGCCACCACACCTGGTTAACTTTTTGTATTTTTAGTAGAGACGGGGTTTCACCGTGTTAGCCAGGATGGTCTCGATCTTCTGACCTCATGATCTGCCTGCCTCGGCCTCCCAAAGTGCTGGGATTACAGGTGTGAGCCACTGCGCCCGGCCTTATTATTTTTTTTTTGAGATGGAGTCTCGCACTGTTGTCCAGGCTGGAGTGCAGTGGCACAATCTCAGCTCACTGCAACCTCCGCCTCCCGGGTTCAAGCAATTCTCCTGCCTCGGTCTCCTGAGTAGCTGAGATTACTGGCCCCCACCACCATGCCCAGCTAATTTTTTTTTTTTTTTTGTATTTTTAGTAGAGATGGAGTTTCACCATGTTGGTCAGGCTGGTCTCGAACTCCTGACTTCATGATCTGCCCACCTTGGCCTCCCAAAGTGCTGGGATTACAGTTGTGAGCCACCACACTCAGCCAACCCCATCTCTATTAAAAATACAAAATTAGCTGGGCATGGTGGCGCATGCCTATGATCCCAGCTACTTGGGAAGCTGAGGCAGAAGAATCACTTGAACTCGAGAGTTGGAGGTTTCCGTAAGCTGAGATTGTGCCATTGGACTCCAGCCTGGGCAACGACAGTGAAACTCCATCTTAAAAAAAAAAGAAAATAGTGGTTTCTAGGCAGGTCTTGGTGGTTTATGCCTGTAATCCCAGCACTTTGGGAGGCTGAAGCAGGAGATTCACTTGAGCCCAGGAGTTTGAGGATGCAGTAAGCCATGATCAAGCAACTGCATTCCACCCTGGGCAACATGGTGAGATCCCATTGCCAAAAATAAATTTAAGGCCAGGCACTGTGCCTCACACCTGTAATGCCAGCACTTTGGGAGGCTGAGGTGGGTGGATCACTTAAGGTGGAATTCGAGACCAGGCTGAACAACATGGTGAAACCCCATCTCTAACAAAAATACAAAATTAGATGGGCATGGTGGCACACGCCTGTAATCCCAGCTACTTGGGGGGCTGAGGCGGGAGAATCTCTTGAATCTGAGAGGCAGAGGTTGCAGCAAGCTGAGATCGTGCCATGGCACTCTAGCCTGGGCGACAGAGTGAGACACTGTCTCAAAAAAAAAAATAATAAATAAATAATAACAATAATTTTTAAATTATCTGGGGGCTGGGCACAGTGGCTCCCGCCTATCATCCCAGCACTTTGGGAGGCCAAGGCGGGCAGATCATGAGGTCAGGGGATTGAGACCATCCTGTCTAACAGGATGAAACTGCGTCTGTAGTCAAAATACAAAAAATTGGCCAGGCTTGGTGGTACGTGCCTATAGTCCCAGCTACTTGGGAGGCTGAGGCAGGAGAATCACTTGGACCTGGGAGGCAGAGATAGCAATGAGCCACGATCACGCCACTGCACTCCAGCCTGGGTGACAGAGAGAGACTCCGTCTCAAAAAAAAAAAAAGAAAAAAAATTAGCTGTATGCACCTATAGTCTCAGCAACCTGGGAGGCTGAGGTGGGAGAAAAGCTTGAGCCCAGGAAGCTGAGGCTGCAATGAGCTATGATGGCCCCACTGCAGTCCAGCATGTATGACAGAGGTAGACCCTGTCTTAAAGTAATAGTAATATACTCAATACAACGAAAAAAATAGTGGTTTCTAGCTGGGTGTTAGCATTTCAGGTAGCTTGATTTTTTTTTTTTTTTTTTTTTTGAGACGGAGTCTCGCTGTGTCGCCCAGGCTGGAGTGCAGTGGTGCGATCTCAGCTCACTGCAAGCTCCGCCTCCCGGGTTCCTGCCATTCTCCCGCCTCAGCCTCCGAGTAGCTGGGACTACAGGCGCCCGCCACCGCGCCCGGCTAGTTTTTTGTATTTTTAGTAGAGACGGGGTTTCACCGTGTTAGCCAGGAGGGTCTCGATCTCCTGACCTCGTGATCCGCCCGCCTCGGCCTCCCAAAGTGCTGGGATTACAGGCTTGAGCCACCGCGCCCGGCCCTCAGCTTGATTTTTTTTTTTACTTTATCTCCCAAAGTGCTCCGATTACAAGCATGAGCCACCACACCATGCCTGTCTTTTTTTTTTTTTTCGAAACGGAGTCTCACCCTGTCGCCCAGGCTGGAGTGCAGTGCAGTGGCGCAATCTTGGCTCACTGCAACTTCTCCTTCCCAGGTTGGAGTGATTCTCTTGCCTCAGCCTCCCGAGTAGCTGGGACTCAGGCATGTGCCCCCATGCCCAGCTAATTTTTTGTATGTTTAGTAGAGACGGGGTTTCATGGTGTTAGCCAGGATTGTCTCGATCTCCTGACCTTGTGATCCACCTGCCTTGGCCTTCCAAAGTACTGGGATTATAGGTGTGAGCCACTGCGCCCGGCCAAGCCTGTCTTTATTTTATAATTATAGTTTGCAAGCTAAGAAGAATGCTGAAAATTTCTAATGCTGCTCTACATATTAATACCCAGGCCACTCCCGTGAATCACTGTTATAAGGTGGCGAGGGGGTCAGAGAGAGGTCTTAGCCATGCAGCATCCTGACACCTGCTCATTCACTCATTCATTAAACAGCTATCCTGGCTGGGCATGGTGGCTCACGCCTGTAATCTCAGCACTTTGGGAGGCTGAGGTGGGCGGATCACCTGAGGTCAGGAGCTGGAGACCATCCTGGCCAACATGGCAAAACCCTGTCTCTACTAAAAATACAAAAATTAGCTGGGCATGGTAGCAGGCACCTGTAATCCCAGCTACTTAGGAGGCTGAGGCAGGGAGAATCTCTTGAACTCTGGAGGTGGAGGTTGCAGTGAGCCCAGATCGTGTTGCTGCACTCCAGCCTGGGTGACAGAGTGAGCCTCCGTCTCAAAAAAGAGAAGTTGCCGGGCATGGTGGCTCAAGCCTGTAATCCCAGCACTTTAGGAGGCCAAGACGGGTGGATCACGAGGTCAGGAGATCGAGACCATCCTGGCTAACCTGGTGAAACCCCGTCTCTACTAAAAAATACAAAAAACTAGCCGGGCGAGGTGGCGAGCGCCTGTAGTCCCAGCTACTCGGGAGGCTGAGGCAGGAGAATGGCGTGAACCCGGGAGGCGGAGCTTGCAGTGAGCTGAGATCCGGCCACTGCACTCCAGCCTGGGTGACAGAGCGAGACTCCGTCTCAAAAAAAAAAAAAAAAGAGAGAAGTTAGACCATGGCAGCACATGATTATGATTCCAAGTAGGGGGAAAGGGTTCTTGGAAGGTCTGTGAAGGTGACACTTGAGCAGAGACCTAAAGATATGTGGGATCCAGCCATGGGGAGAGAATGCACCTGGCGGTGGAAACTGCAAGTGTAAAGTCCCTGAGGCAGGGGCTGGAAAAGGCAGCCTCTCAGCCTCGATGTTTGCTTCTGTTAAATGCGGGCAGTTGTAGCGCTTTGCAAAGTTGCAGGAGGCATTGGTGGACTGAGCTTGTGGTTTCCCCCACGCAGGAATATTTCACTGCTACATGGAGTACTCCCGACTGCGTGGTGAGGCTGGCTCTGATGTCTCTTTGGTGGACCTCGGCTTTCAGACGGATTTCCGGGTGTACCTGCACTTACGGCAGACCTGGTTGGCCTTTAGTGAGTCACAGTCTCCCAATCCTGCCCCCACATGAGGCCTTGGAGGGAGTGGGGAGCCCAGGCGGCTCAGCCTTTGCCCTTTGCAGTGATCATTCTGAGTATCCTTGAAGTCATTATCATCTTGCTGCTCATCTTTCTCCGGAAGAGAATTCTCATCGCGATTGCACTCATCAAAGAAGCCAGCAGGTGGGGGCCAGGGGGCCAGGGGTCAGGATGGAGCCGTCCCTAGAGTTGTGTCTTTTGCCCTGATGCCTGTGTCTCTGCTCCTCCCTAGGGCTGTGGGATATGTCATGTGCTCCTTGCTCTACCCACTGGTCACCTTCTTCTTGCTGTGCCTCTGCATCGCCTACTGGGCCAGCACTGCTGTGTATCCACCCCCAGACACCAATCTCCGACCCTGGGGATGGCTAAAGACCAACTTTGCCCAGAAGTGACCTGCATCTTAGGGACAGGGCTGGAAACTGGTGGGATAATGGATTCTTTCCCACGAAAGTCCCTGGGGTCCTCAGTCCTAAACCTCTGCTTCCTTAATGAACCTCCAGCTTCCTGTCCACTTCTAATGAAGCGGTCTATAAGATCTTTGATGATAGCTCCTGCTCACTTACTGCAAAAACCTGCAACCCAGAGGTGGGCGTCCCCAGGGTGGGGAGGGCAGGTATTGCCCAGAAGGCCCCGGATGATTTTAAACCTCTCATGTCCCCTTGGAGGTTCAGCAAGCAATTGGCTCCTGTTGCATGTCCTGTGCTGGGTGTGGGGGAGGACGCACGGTGGGGAAGAGACTCTCTAACTGGATTGAACAACTTCCCAGGACAGCCTGGCTTCCTCTCTTCAACTTGCCCTGGCCTTCACCCTGGGTGCTAAATCACCCATTTTTCCTGCCTTCCTTTTTTTTTTTATGAGACAGAGTCTCACTCTGTTGCCAGGCTGGAGTGCAGTGGCATGATCTCAGCTCCCTGCAACTTCCAACTCCCTGGTTCAAGCAATTCTCCTGCCTCAGCCTCCCGAGTAGCTGGGATTATAGGCACACACCAGCACGCCAGGCTAATTTTTGTATTTTTAGTAGAGACAGCGTTTCACCATGTTGGTCAGGATGGTCTCGATCTCCTAACCTTGTGATCCACCCGCCTCTGCCTCTCAAAGTGCTGGGATTACAGGCGTGAGCCACCTCGCCCGGCCCATTTTTCCCCATTTCATTTCCTGTCTCCATTCCCTCTTCTTGACCCCAGTCATGGCCACTTCTTGTTTCTAGAATTCCTTCCTTTGCACAAGCTGTGTTCTAAACCCTTAGTGCCTTCACTTAACTCTGATCCTTATGTCTCCTGTCCTACCTCATGGTTTTCCTGGCCCCACACCTGATGCTCAGAGCCCACTGTGAACCCCTGGCACCTCTTTTGGGACTCGGTTCTCCCTTCTCTCCCACAGACCTTCCCCTCCTCCAATGAGTCCCGCCTATGCCCCAATGCCCGTTGCCAGTTCGCCTTCTACGGTGGTGAGTCGGGCTACCACCGGGCCCTGCTGGGCCTGCAGATCTTCAATGCCTTCATGTTCTTCTGGTTGGCCAACTTCGTGCTGGCTCTGGGTCAGGTCACACTGGCCGGGGCCTTTGCCTCCTACTACTGGGCCCTGCGCAAGCCGGACGACCTGCCGGCCTTCCCGCTCTTCTCTGCCTTTGGCCGGGCGCTCAGGTAGGCTGGCGTTGCGGGCAGGATGGGGTGGAGGACAAGGCCTGGCCCAGCCACCGACCACCCCCTCGGCCCGCAGGTACCACACGGGCTCCCTGGCCTTTGGCGCGCTCATCCTGGCCATTGTGCAGATCATTCGTGTGATACTCGAGTACCTGGATCAGAGGCTGAAAGGTACGGCCCACCCACGGCTCGCATTAGCTCCTGTTGGGGGACAAGGCTGAATAGCAAACCAGGATTGGTTCTTGCTTGGAGGTGGGCGGTGCCAAGATCATAGAGCAGTGATGGGTTTCTGTCTATGCGGCGGGGGAGCTCAGGAGTTGGCGTGATTGGGTCCTGCGATGGAGGAGCAAACCAGAGAACCTACTGGGTGGAATTCTTGCTGTTGAGGGGACAGGCCCAAGAGGCCTGGCCCACCATTGGTTATTGCTAGAGTGAATTGGAGTGGGATATATTTGCGCTGAAGGAAGCAGGAATAAAACTGGTTTATTAGCTGAGCGCCGTGACTCACGCCTATAATCCCAGCACTTTGGGAGGCTGAGGCCAGCGGATCACCTGAGGTCAGGAGACCAGCCTGGCCAACATGGTGAAACCCCATCTCTACTACAAATACAAAAATTAGCCAGCCATGGTGGTATGCGTGTCTGTAGTCCCAGCTACACGGGAGGCTGAGAGAGGAGAATCACTTGAACCCCAGAGGTGGAGGTTGCAGTGAGCGGAGATCGAGCGACTGCACTTCAGCCTGGGAAACAGAGCGAGACTCCATTTCAAAAAAAAGAAAAAAAAACAAAACTGGTTTATTTTTCTTAGAGGAAGGGCTGTGGGGCTGGGATTGATTGTACTTTGCTTTAGAGACAGGATCTCCTTTGGGAGGCCGAGACGGGCGGATCACGAGGTTAGGAGATCAAGACCATCCTGGCCAACACGGTGAAACCCCGTCTGTACTAAAAAAAATACAAAAAACTAGCCGGGCGAGGTGGTGGGCACCTGTAGTCCCAGCTACTCGGGAGGCTGAGGCAGGAGAATGGTGCAAACCCAGGAGGCGGAGTTTGCAGTGAGTTGAGGTCTGGCCACTGCACTCCAGCCTGGGCGACAGAGCGAGACTCCGTCTCAAAAAAAAAAAAAAAAAAAAAAAATAGAGACAGGATCTCTCTCTGTCGTCCAGGCTGGAGTGCAGTGGCACCATCATGGCTCACTGTGGTCTCAAACTCCTGGGCTCAAGTCCCTGTCTCTTTGACAGCATGGACTCAGGAGACCTGGACATTGGCAAGTGTGTGTGATAGGGAAGAGGGGATCCCTTCCAAGTCAGGCGGTGTCCCCTCACTTCTGCATCCTTTCCCTTGTCTTCCAGCTGCAGAGAACAAGTTTGCCAAGTGCCTCATGACCTGTCTCAAATGCTGCTTCTGGTGTCTGGAGAAGTTCATCAAATTCCTCAATAGGAATGCCTACATCATGGTGAGTGGGCCTGGGACCCCCAACCAACCCACCAGCTCCTGCTGGGTGAGAGGACCACCCCCCATGCCCACCCAGTGGGTCTGATCTCTCCCTCCCACTCTCCTCCAGATTGCTATCTACGGCACCAATTTCTGCACCTCGGCCAGGAATGCCTTCTTCCTGCTCATGAGAAATATCATCAGGTCAGGACTCAGCACCATCTTCCTCGTGCCACCTCCCTCTTCCCCTAGTCCCTGAAGCCAGCATTAACACCTGCCCCTCACTGTCCCCTGCAGAGTGGCTGTCCTGGACAAAGTTACTGACTTCCTCTTCCTGTTGGGCAAACTTTTGATCGTTGGCAGTGTGGGTGAGTGCCGCCTACCTCGCCTCTCAGAGTGTGGGAGCCTGATTTCTGTCTTCTGTGATGGGTGTCATCTTCTTAGAAGGCTGTTTCCTATATCCAGAACCCTTCACCGTCTTGCTTTCTTCTCCTTCTTCAGGGATCCTGGCTTTCTTCTTCTTCACCCACCGTATCAGGATCGTGCAGGATACAGCACCACCCCTCAATTATTACTGGGTTCCTATACTGGTATGGACCTCTGGGGAGAGATGGGGGTTTGGGAAGAAAGAGGTGTTGGGATTTGCTTGGTCTTCTTTGACTAGACAAATGTGGATAGAGGTCAGAGGTGGGGAATTGATTATTTATTCAGACCACAAACTTTTTGTTAGTTTTTGCATCAGAGTCTTGCCCTGTTGTCCTGACTGGAGTGCAGTTGTGCAATCTTGGCTCACTGCAACCTTTGCCTGCTGGGTTCAAGCGAATTCCCAAGCTTCTGCCTCCCAAGTAGCTGGGATTACAGGCGCCTGCCCCGACACCTGGCTAATTTTTGTATATTTATTTTTTAATTTTAATTTAATATATATATTTTTTTCTTTTTTGAGACAGACTCACTCTGTTGCCCAGGTTGGAGTGCAGTGAAACGATCTTGGCTCACTGAAACCTCTACCTCCCTAGTTCAAGCGATTCTCGTGCCTCAGCCTGTTGATTAGCTGGGATTACAGGCACACGCCACCACACCTGGCTAATTTTTTTTGTTTTTTTGAGACAGAGTTTCACTCTTGTTGCCCAGGCTGGAGTGCAATGGGGTGATCTCGGGTCACTACAACCTCCACCTCCCGGATTCAAGCAATTCTCCTGCCTCAGCCTCCTGAGTAGCTGGGATTACAGGCATGTGCCACCACATGTGACTAATTTTATATTTTTAGTAGAGACGGGGTTTCTCCATGTTGGTCAGGCTGGTCTCGTACTCCCAACCTCAGGTGATCTGTCCGCCTGGGCCTCCCACAGTGCTGGGATTATGGGCATGAGCCATCACACCCAGCTAATTTTTGTATATTTAATAGAGATGGGGTTTCACCATGTTGGCTGGGATGGTCTCAAACTCCTGACCTCAAGTGATCCGCCCGCCTCGGGCTCACGGAGTGCTGGGATTGCAGGTGTGACCCACCACCCCCGACCTCGGACCACAGACATTATTGAGCACCTGCTGTGTATTTGGCATTGAGATGGAGGGCTTCGCTCTAAAGGCCTTAGAGTTTGGGGGTAAACATATTCTTCCATAATGATATTGGTGAATGTATGATTGCAGGCTGGGATACGCCACTAGTATGTATAGCACAGGGAACTGTTTGAACCTGTGGTGGAGGATCTGGGCAGGTGTGGGGGTCCAGGTGGTGCCATGCAGGTGATGTTGGATCCGAGATCTGAAGCTGTAGGCAATATCTAGGCAGAGGGAGTGGCAAGTACAGTGGCCCTGAGGTGCGAGTGTGCCAGGAACAGTAAGGAAAGCAGTGGGTCTGATGTGGAAGGAGTAAAGAAGTGGAGATAGGGACCGGGTACGGTGGCTCACACCTGTAATCCCAGCACTTTGGGAGGCTGAGACAGGTGGATCACTTGAGGTCAGGAGTTTGAGACTAGCCTGGCCAGCATGGCGAAACCCCATCTCTATAAAAAAAATACAAAAATTAGCCAGGTGTGGTTGCAGGCGCCTGTAATCCCAGCTACTCGGGAGGCTGAGGCAGGAGAATTGCTTGAACCTGGGAGGCAGAGGTTGCAGTGAGCCGAGACCACGACACTGCACTCCAGCCTCAGTGACATAGTGAGACTCTGTCTCAAAAAAAAAAAAAAAAGGTGGAGATACGGCCAAGGAGGTAATAAGGCTGTGGAGTGATTGAGCCTTCATTGCAAGGGCAGTATTGTATCTCAGTGTAGGTCTTGAAGCCCAGAGACCTAGTTTCTTATCTTAGATCCTCTATTTGCTAGTTCTAAGATGAGGAAGAGTAATCTTGGGCACGTTATTTAATCCTTCTAAGGTCCACTGACTTTTTTTTTTTTTTTTTTTTTTGAGATGGAGCCTTGCTTTGTTGCCCAGGCTGCAGTGCAATGGAGTGATCTCTGCTCACCACAACCTCCACCTCCTGTGTTCAAGCGATTCTCCTGCCTCAGTTCCCCTAGTAGCTGGGATTACAGGCACATGCCACTGTGTCCGGCTAATTTTTGTATTTTTAGTAGAGATGGGGTTTCACCCTGTTGGTCAGGCTGGTCTCGAACTCCTGACTTCAGGTGATCCACCCACCTCGGTCTTCCAAAGTGTTGGGATTACAGGCACGACCCCCTGTGCCTGGCTATGATTTCATTGTATTGAATTTGTATTTTATTTTATTTTCATTTATTTTTTTTTTTGAGATGGAGTCTCGCTGTGTCGCCCAGGCTGGAGTGCTGTAGCATGATCTTGGCTCACTGCAAGTTCCGCCTCCTGGGTTCACGCCATTCTCCTGCCTCAGCCTCCCGAGTAGCTGGGACCACAGGTGCCTGCCACCATGCCTGGCTAATTTTTTGCTTTTTTTTTTTTTTTTTTTTGAGACGGAGTCTCGCTCTGCCACCCAGGCTGGAGTGCAGTGGCCGGGTCTCAGCTCACTGCAAGCTCTGCCTCCTGGGTTTACGCCATTCTCCTGCCTCAGCCTCCCAAGCAGCTGGGACTACAGGCGCCCGCCACGTCGCCCGGCTAGTTTTTTGTATTTTTTAGTAGAGACGGGGTTTCATCATGTTAGCCAGGATGGTCTCGATCTCCTGACCTCGTGATCCGCCCGTCTCGGCCTCCCAAAGTGCTGGGATTACAGGCTTGAGCCACCGCGCCCGGCATTTTTTTGCATTTTTAGTAGAGACAGGGTTTCACTGTGTTAGCCAGGATGGTCTTGAACTCCTGACCTCGTGATCCACCTGCCTCAGCCTCCCAAAGTGCTGGGATTACAGGCATGACCCACCACGCCTGGCGAATTTTTATTTTAATATAATAGAGATAGGCCGGGTGTGGTAGCTCACACTCTACTATAATAATAATAATAATAATAATAATAATAATAATAATAATAGAGGCAGGGTCTCCCTCTATTGCCTAGGCTGGTCTCGAGCTCTGGGCTCAAGGGATCCTTCTGCCTCAGCCTCCCGAAGTGCAAGAACTACAGGTATAAGCCATCACACCCAGCCAGGTCCACTGACTTCAGTCAACAAATGTTTATCTAGCAGCTACTAAGGCCCTGTGAGTCTTCAGATTGCTAGGGATGTAGCAGTAAATGGGACTGAGTCTAGTGAGGATGTGGGCATTAAACCCGGAAAGCCCTCAACATGCATAAAATTGCAGCTGCACCAAGAGCTCAGGAGGGGTGCCCAGTGCTAGGAGGACATAAAATAGGCTCTAGAGGCTGGGCATGGTGGCCCACACCTGTAATCCAGCACTTTGGGAGGCCAAGGTGGGCGGATCATGAACGTCGTGAGATCGAGACCATCCTGGCTAACACAGTGAAACCCCGTCTCTACTAAAAATACAAAAAAATGAGTCAGGTGTGCTGGCATGTACCTGTCGTCCCAGCTACTCAGGAGGCTGAGGCAAGAGAATCACTTGAACCCGGGAGGTGGAGGTTGCAGTGAGCCGAGATCGTACCACTGCACTCTAGCCTGGACGACACAGCAAGATTCCATCTCAGGAAAAAAAAAAAAAAAAGGCTCTCAGTCAGACGCACGGGCTCACATGTATAATCCCAGCACTTTGGGAGGCCAAGGCAGGCAGATCGCTTGAGCTCAGGAGTTTGAAACCAGCCTGGGCAACATGGCAAAACCTCATCTCTACAAAAAACAAAACACAAAAAACAAAAATTAGCTGGGTATGGTGGCACATGCCTATAGTCCCAGCTACTTGTAAGCCTGAGGTGTGAGTATCAGTTGAGCCTGAGAGGTCAAGGCTGCAGTGAGCTGAGATGGTGCCACTGCACTCCAGCCTGAGCAACACAGTGAGACCCTGTCTCAAAAAAAATAAAAATAAAAATAGAAAAGCCCACTGTATGTGTCATAGGTGGTTTGCTGGAGGAGGTGGGACTTGAGAATTTGCTCTTTGAGCTGAAAGCAGAAGATTGATGAGGCATAAATTAGATTTAAGTCAGGGCAATAGCACATGCAGAGGCCCAGGGGTTAAATAAAGCAAGGATGAGAGTGGGTGCCGTGGCTCATACCTGTAGTCCCAGCACTTTGGGAGGCCAAGGTGGGCGAAACTCTTAAGCCCAGGAAGGGTAATAGATAATGTGGCAGAAACCCATCTCTACAAAAAATACAAAGGTTAGCTGGGCATGGTGGTGCACATCTGTAATCCCAGCTACTCCGGAGGCTGAGGTGGGAGGATCACTTGAGCCCAGGAGGCAGAGTTTGCAGTGAGCCGAGATCATAGCACTACACTCTATCCTGGGCTACAGAGTGAGATCGTGAGACCCTGTCTCAAAAAAAAAAAGGCCAGATGCGGTGGCTCACGCCTGTAATCCCAGCACTTTGGGAGGCCAAGGCAGGTGGATCACCTGAGGTCAGGAGTTTGAGACCAGCCTGGCCAACATGGTGAAACCCCATCTCTACTAAAAATACAAAAATGAGCCTGGTGTGGTGGCGCATGCCTGTAGTCCCAGCTCCTCAGGAGGCTGAGGCAGAACTGCTTGAACTTGGGAGACGGAGGTTGCAGTGAGCCGAGATCACACCATGGCACTCCAACCTAGGCGACAGAGTGAGACTCCGTCTCAAAAAAAAAAAAAGAGGGAGAGAGAGAAAGAGGGCTTTGTATGGATCGCAGGGCCCTGCCAGCGGGCGTGAGGGGTTGGGATGTCATTAATCCAAAGAGGGTTTCTCAGAAGGGGAAGGACGTGGTCCCAGCGTACGAGAGACACAGTGGGTGGGGGCTGCTCGGGGAAGGATGCAGAGCGGGGACGGCTTGTTTCTCCTTGCCCAGACGGTGATCGTTGGCTCCTACCTGATTGCACATGGTTTCTTCAGTGTCTATGGCATGTGTGTGGACACGCTGTTCCTCTGCTTCTGTGAGTGACCCCTCACCCCAAACCTTGCTGGGCCCTGAATCCCTTCTTCCCACTGGGCATCACATCACCCTCCAACGGGGCAACACGGTCGCCTGCCCCCAGCTTCCCCGGGGCTTGGCTGTCCCTCGTCCTGGGTCCCCAGCCTGTCTTCCTGGTTTCCTTTTGCGCTTAGAAGCAACTCCAACTTCCTGTCCACTTGCCCAGGCTGCAGCCTGGACGCTGCCCTGGAGCCCACCCGCGCTTCGCAGTTTCTGGCTTTGATGGGGGAGGATCTGTGGCTGCCACTAACTCTGGTTTCTCCAACTGTTTTTTTGGTTTGTTTGTTTGTTTCGTCTGTCTTCCTCTCCTCCATGCCTGCTGGCTTCCCTGTTCTTCCCTGCCTCCCTCTTTCCCTCCCTTCCTGACCACCCCATTTGCCCCCTGCCGGTTCCCGGGGGGAGCCCAGGTGAGGACCTGGAAAGGAATGACGGCTCTCAGGAGCGACCCTACTTCATGTCGCCCGAGCTGAGAGACATCCTGTTGAAGGGGAGTGCGGAGGAGGGGAAGCGGGCGGAAGCCGAGGAGTAGAGAGTGAGGGAGGCTGGCGTGGGGGCCAGGTTTCCTCCATGTAGATTGGGGGTGCATGAAGCGGGGGGGGCTTCCTGGCCTGGGAGTGTGGGGATCCTGTGTGTTCCTCGGAGCCCACTACAGTCTGCCCCTCTCTGGTCCCAGTGTGTCTGCTTTCTAACCCTCTGAGGCTTCTCTGTGACCCTTGTCCACCTACCCTGTCCCTGGAGGCCCCTGCCCGTGGGCTCCCCTCATGCCTCCTGCTCTGGGACCTCTCTCCGCAGTGGAGGACCTGGAGAGGAATGACGGCTCGGCCGAGAGGCCTTACTTCATGTCTTCCACCCTCAAGAAACTCTTGAACAAGACGAACAAGAAGGCAACGGAGTCCTGAAGGCCCCGCGCTCCCCACCTCTCAAGGAGCCTCACGCCGCAGGGTGCTCAGTAGCTGGGTCTGTTCCCCCAGCCCCTTGGGCTCACCCGACGTCCTATCACTGCCGCTCTGCCCCCTCCCCATGAGCCAGATCCCACCAGTTTCTGGACCTGGAGAGTCTGGGGTATCTTCTTCTTACGCCAAGGGGCGCTTGGAGTTTTCATGGTTGCCCCTCAAGACTACGAGAAATGAGTAAAAACCCAGTGGGGCCTCTTGCTGTCTGGGACGGCATGTGGCCCGACCTCCGCAAGCTCCCTCATGCTTCCTGCCCCCCGCTTACACGACAACGGGCCAGACCACAGGAAGGATGGTGTTTGTGTCTGAGGGAGCTGCTGGCCGCAGTGAACACCCACGTTTATTCCCGCCTGCTCTGGCCAGGGCTGAACCCCTTCTCCATACCTGAACAGTTGGCTCAAGGGCCACCAGAAGCATTTCTTTATTATTATTTTTTTTTAACCTGGACATGCATTAAAGGGTCTATTAGCTTTTTTCCATCTGTCTCAACAGCTGAGATGGGGCCGCCAAGGAGTGCCTTCCTTTTGCTCCCTCCTAGCTAGGAGTGACTGGGGTGGGAGTGTGTGTGCCCAGGTGGGGGTATCTCCTGGCTGGGAAGGAGGGAGAGGGAAGGAGACTTTTGCTTGCAGGGGTTGGCAGTGGAGAGCGGGCTGGAGAGGAGATCGCTAATAGCTGTTTAATGGAAACCTGCTGGGCTGGAGGGAGTTAGGCTGAATTTCCCGACTTCCTCTGCCAGTTATTGACACAGCTCTCTTTGTAAGAGAGGAAAGAAACTGAACCCACGCAAGGGATG